>NC_140178.1:100929292-101169292 GCF_963971535.1 Notolepis coatsorum
AGATAAGTACAGACAGGTGTGGATATATATATGCGGTGAGAATCAATATATATTATAGAGGGGTTATATGCAGGTATATTCAGACAGGCTAAATGACTAAATGTAAATGTAAATATATATGCGGAAAATATTAAAATATAAATGTAAATATGCAGTATATACAGCACTATATCCCTTTCACTACCACACTACCAAATGGTTAACCCTTTCACTGTGACACTACAGAAGGTTAACCCTTTTCACTGCCACATGACAAAGGGTTAACCCTTTCACAACCACACTACAGAAGGTTAACCCTTTCACTACCACACTACCGACTGTTAACCGTCTGTAGTGAGGTAGTGAAAGGGTTAAACAGAAAATATACATACAGTAATGTGTTTTGTCAAACCTTTAACCTGAGTGGTTTAATCATAACAGAGAGAGAGCTGCTGTGCCAACAGGCTCTTATCCTGCCAACCAGTTCATTTAAGCATTACATCACGCGCAGGAGTGTGTTATAGGAATTAGATCATGCATAGGGGTGGTTGTTAGGCCCGACGCACAGCGGAGGGTCGTTAGACCCCCCCTAGGCATGATCTAATTCCTATAACACACGACTACAAGTGGTGTAATGTCTTTTATACAATGGCCGAATTCACCCAACCTTATTGCTATAGAATAAACACACAGTAATTGAAGCATAATGGAGATTTATTCACAAAACCATCCACAGAGAAAGTAGATCCAATAGTAGATCACCAGAGGGAGTTCCACAAACCATGTTAAACCTAGATAGACAGTACTGCTACATCTATACATTTATGACATACCAGATTTACAAATACAGTACTATTTTTGTAGGGTGATTATGGTTTATTTACATTGAGGTTCTGGGGTCACGTGGAGTGTGTTATACGAAATACCCCCCCTCCACCCCACCTACCAATCTCCTACCTATCAAGCTCCTCCAATGTACAGTTTCTTCGTCAAATGTATATACTCTCTTTTTTAGACTCTTCTTGTATCACAAAGAGTACTGTATTTGTAAATCTGGTATGTCATAAATGTATAGATATCATGTAGCAGTACTGTCTATCTGTATGTCATGTATGTCATATATGTTATGATGAATTGAAAATGGGGGACCCTGATGTAAACAAGACAAAAGTCTTTCTCTGGTCTGCATCCCCTTAACAATTGTGTGTATTGAGCCGTACTGTATTGTACCCATTCTGCAATCTGGTAATAACATTTTCAATCAATAAATCAATCAATCAAATAACAACCGGTTGGATTGATTGATTGATTGAGAATTGTACTAGGTAACTTCACTGTGCTTCTTAAACAAGATGTATCAGTACTGTCTATCTGTATGTCATGTATGTCATATATGTTATGATGAATTGAAAATGGGGGACCCTGATGTAAACAAGACAAAAGTATTTCTCTGGTCTGCATCCCCTTAACAATTGTGTGTATTGAGCTGTACTGTATTGTACCCATTCTGCAATCTTGTAATAAAATGTTCAATCAATCAATCAATCAATCAATCAATCAATCAATCAATCAATCAATCAATCAAATAACAACCGGTTTGATTGATTGATTGATTGATTGATTGATTGATTGATTGATTGATTGATTGATTGATTGATTGATTGATTGATTGATTGAAAATGTTACTAGGTAACTTCACTGTGCTTCTTAAACAAGATGTAGCAGTACTGTCTATCTGTATGTCATGTATGTCATATATGTTATGATGAATTGAAAATGGGGGACCCTGATGTAAACAAGACGAAAGTCTTTCTCTGGTCTGCATCCCCTTAACAATTGTGTGTATTGAGCCGTACTGTATTGTACCCATTCTGCAATCTGGTAATAAAAATGTCAATCAATCAATCAATCAAATCTGAAAAAAAAAAGAAAAAGAAAACGTCTGCCATTTTTTTTCCGTGATTTTTCTTTTGTTTCACAATGAGTCATGACAAATTAATTACATAATCCATGTGTATGTAACAAACTAACATATTCCAATTGAGTGTATCTTTTTTGGAGGATTCATTCAAAAGCTATTCATAATTCCATTTTTCTATCTATGGCGGATTGATTCAGACAGAAAAAATTAAGTAATTCGGTTGTGGGAGGGATCTGGGGTCACGTGGAGTGTGTTATATTAAATAACAACCGGCAACTTCACTGTTTCAGCCAATCAGAATCAAGAAATGTGCATGTCATTGTATAATTACATTTATATTTAGCTGACGCTTTTATCCAAAGCAACTTACATGTTCTGTACAACAAGTCAGCAGAAAGGGTACAACTCTGGCAGCTAAGGGTAAGTGATATTGTTCGTCAAACAATGTCGAACTTCTACACTTTACTTTCCTACATTTAACTGCATGTCTCGTGTATGTATGTGACAAATAAAACTCTTGAATCTTGAATCTACACTCTCTACACTCTTGAGTGCATAGTAGTATATTATTATATTAACATAGTAGGTAGTAATATAGGCACAGTAGATGACTTAGTAGCAAAGTGCATAATAGTAAAAGAAGGTTGTTTCATGGATATTTTTTTTTATTCCAGATATTGTTTGAAAAGGTGTGTTTTTAGTCGACGGCGGACAATGTTGTGGGTTTCCACTGTTCTAACTGTGGTGGGAAGTTCATTCCACCATTGCGGAGCGAGGACAGAGAATAGCCTGCTTCTCTTTGATGACCCCCCAGGAGCCCGAATAGGAGTGTGTCTGAGGCCAGTAACCTACAGTAGCCTACATAGTTCATGTTAGAGAGACTCTTATCCTATACACGTAGCCTGCAGGCAGGCAGGTTCACACATGCAGAGTGAATAACAGACTCATAATCATTTTGTCTCCAGTCAGTTTCACTCTTTACAGGACAGACATCATGCCATGTCACTAGTCCCTGGATGTACAGTTCACACACACACTCATGCATGCATTCATGCATGCATTCATTCATTCATTCATTCATTCATTCATTCATTCATTCATTCATTCATTCATTCATTCATTCATTCATTCATTCATTCATTCATTCATTCATTCATATATTCTTCTTCTTTCTTACTTTCTTTCTCTCTTTCGTTCTCTCTTTTTTGCATTCATTCATTCATATAATGAATAATAAGATTGCAGTGACTGTTCTACGTGCACCACAGAGGCCATGGATAGACGTTGAGTTCATTGCTGGGTTAAGTACTTCTATTCTATTCACATACTATGCTTACTACATATATCTATTCTATTCACATATATGCTTAGTTACCACATGTATATATTTCTATGTCCGCCCGTCACAATCACGCAAACTGTCTAACGCCTGTCCCGTCTCCCTGTCTCCCTGTGAGTGGCTGTCTCGTAGTGATGACCAGAGTGTTGGACGTCCTGTGATGATGACCGGGAGGATGCGACCCTCTCTGCGCCGCCCCCCTGTCTCCGGCTGTCTCGTAGTGATGACCAGAGTGTTGGACGTCCTGTGATGATGACCGGGAGGATGCGACCCTCTCTGCGCCGCCCCCCTGTCTCCGGCTGTCTCGTAGTGATGACCAGAGTGTTGGACGTCCTGTGATGATGACCGGGAGGATGCGACCCTCTCTGCGCCGCCCCCCTGTCTCCGGCTGTCTCGTAGTGATGACCAGAGTGTTGGACGTCCTGTGATGATGACCGGGAGGATGCGACCCTCTCTGCGCCGCCCCCCTGTCTCCGGCTGTCTCGTAGTGATGACCAGAGTGTTGGACGTCCTGTGATGATGACCGGGAGGATGCGACCCTCTCTGCGCCGCCCCCATGGCTCAAATAGATCCGCCATCAGCTCTATTGTTCAATCTTTCAAAATGTTCAGTTGCTATTGCATGCACTTATCTGTGATTCATTACACATATGAGTGCATGCTTACCAACTGTTTCGCCTGTTTTATTGCAACACTACTATCACCGACATCTAAGAAGGGAGATCCCTTGAAAAAATACTTGAATAGATATCACTATGAAACTTTCCCAGTTTGTTATGTACATATAAACTAAGAAAAAATATATTACAAGTTTTCTGAATTTTATGTTTATATATGCAAATGAGGCACTTCCACCATTAAATATGCACATATTTGCATGTATCGCCAAGACTCGCATCACCAAAATGGATAATGCCAGATTCAAAAACTTGGTTTCATCTTTTTGATTCAAAACGAAACTTTGTATAGAAAGACTTTGTGGCTATGTCCTCTTATCAGCCCATACATCAGGAAATACTGTCTACTGTCATAAAAAAAACGATTCTGGTATAAAATGTACTATAAACCTATGAATGATATATATCAACTAAACTTTCTATAGAAAGAAGCATAATATGGATGGGAAGAAATGTGGAAAGTTTGGTGTGTGTAGGTACTAGGGAAATGGAGTTCCAACTCTTTGTGTGTAAGTAAAATGCTAAAAAACTAGTTTTTCAGAAAACGACCTCAAAGTTTTGTATTGTAAAATGCCATAATTTACAAACACAACATCCAATCAAACCATTAGTAATAGACAACCTAAACACATGCCTGATAACTGAATAATAATAATAATGATGTTATTGAACTGAACAGAACTACATGCTACAAATAGTGTAGTAACAGTGTAGTAAGTGTAGTACCCTCTAATAGGCACAAACAATTATTGAATAGATATCACTATGAAACTTTCCCAGTTTGTTATGTACATATAAACTAAGAAAAAATATATTGCAAGTTTCCTGAATTTTATGTTTATATATGCAAATGAGGCACTTCCCCATTAAATATGTGCACATTTATGGATGCAATCAGGCAAAATGAAGTCAAATAAACAACTAAATGTGTGTTATTGACATTTTATTGTCACTAGTTTTCATAGAAGACATGTTTAGGAAGCAAAATGTAACAAAATCTCAATATCGTAAAAGAAAATGCAAAAAGGCAATTTTGGGGGTGCTGTCTCGCCTTAAGTGTCTTATAATAAGCATTATAAACTCTTTACAATCATGATACCGGTATCTGTATGTAATGTTTGGGCCTTTTGCTCTCACTTAGGAGTAAAAGCTTTAGCGCCACCCTGGAGTATTTCACCCTTTTCCTTTCTCCTAATTTGTCCTGATTGCTAATTAACGTTAGGTTATGACTATAACCAAGTTCTGTTAGTTAGGGGCGATGCTTGGCATCGCTACTGCACTATCTCGCGTACGTGCACGCGTACTGAATAAACCACAAATGTACCTCTAATACCAGTATTAGTCTGACCACACCCCTCATCAGCTTACCTTCATAAGCAGGTGTGTGGTCACCTGCTCTCCTCCTTCCCAAGCTTTCACCACAAGGTGAGGACAAGGGCTGCAGCGGCCGTCCGATGCCAAGCATCGCCCCTAACTAACAGAACTTGGTTATAGTCATAACCTAACGTTCTGTATCGTTAGTGGCTTAGCTTGGCATCGCTACTGCACAAGGGAGGCCAAGCGGAGCCACTTGGCTGACAAATACACCCCGCTGACAGCCCCCCAAAACCATCAGAACAGGGAGGGCCGAGCCCCCCCGACCCCCCCTAATGGAGGGTAGCCCCCCTATTAGGGACGTCACGGGAGGGCGACGGACCCGACCGTGCGAAGAGGCACTCAAGCAACTCAACGCACAGGGTGAGCAGACCGTGGCTCGACCCCACGACTACACACACGCACAACCCGCATGCCACCCGGGAACGAACGGAGGAACAACCTCGTTACTGCCCCCAGAATCACGGGGTCAAGGGCAAACCCAACCCCGTGGCAAGGCCGTAGCAGCGGAGCACGAAGGAAGACCCAGACCCACCAAAAGGACTGGACTCCCTAGAATGGGGGCCCGGAGAAGTCCATGATGCCAGCATCAAGACCCCACCAGGTGGGCACGTAGTGCCCCGCCCCCCACATCGCCAGCGTATTCGGACAAAGGCCCCTCAGTTACTGCACCTGGTATTCCCAGGCGGAACCAACCAGGCCAGAACCTGCCCAGCTTCCGAGATCGGACGAGATCGGGCGTGTTCAGGTCGGTATGGCCGTAAGCCGAGCGGGCCCCGTCCCCCCAATAGCACACCGCCTGGCACACTGACCCTGCAGAATAGGCAGTCAGCATGGCCGTAAGCACACAAAAAGGTTAACCAACGGAAGCAGGCAGCGCACCGGGGAAAAACCAGGCAACAGGCTGTTAACCCTAGCCTGGAGACTGCGGACGAGACAGGCGCCAGAGGGGACAGCTGAACACAGCCGCCCCGGCGGAAGGAGCGTAAGCTGGCGGTGTTGCATGACCAAGCCTCCATTTAACAACCCCCACCCAGAGGGGTCGAGGCAGAGAAGGCTGACATGATTGGCAGACGTCATGAACGTGCAGGGGCACCCTCAAACGGTGAACCCGGGAGTTGACACTGCTCCAACACACCAGGGAATCAACCACCTCGGTGTTACCCAATGCGGTGGTTGTTCCTATAACCCCTCAAGAAAAAACTCCAAAACACACCTGCGGGTATACACCGGCTATACCGCAGTACAAGTGTTTCAGTTTCCAAAAAGGGTTAACCCAGGCCTACGGGTCGCAAACATCACTTCGGACCGGGCCTGGCGGTACGGGAAGCACAGGGTCACCAGAGGAGGTCAAAAAACCACCCCCACAGGCCCCTCTTCGCCATGCGTGAGAGAGGAGCGAAAAATAATGGAGAACCAGCCCCTAAGCACACCGTACCTGGTATTCCCCGGCGGTCTCCCAACCAAGTACTAACCAGGACCAACCTGTGTAGCGGCCGAGATCCGACGAGATCGAGCGCGTACAGAATGGCATGGCTGTAAGCCATGACGACAGTGCTGAGTAAAAACATACCCAACCAGGGTCTCCATAGCGCTTAACCCTGTGACACCCAGACCGACCTGGCATTTTTCCCCCTGAAAAAAGCCCAAGTCCCTCAGGGTACCAGAACAGCAGATCTGCATCCCCGGCGGACAACGGGTTCAACTGATCTGGACCAGCGTGACCAGAACCAGTCCCGTGCCCTAACCACGCCGACATGCCTACTCCAGGAGAAGGGCAGATATGCGTGTTGATCTTAACATGAAAAGAAGGCGCCACCCAGACGTTCGGACGAACCGCGCCTGGTGGCCCACCCCAAGGGCGTGAGACCCCACTACATATGTTCAGATCCATCCCGTCATCATCCCCCAGACATGAACGAGAATCCGTCGACAACCCACCCAGGTCATGGGATGTGGTCGCCGGAAGAGGAAAAACCCCCATCTCAGTTGCTTTATAAAAACGCTGTTTCAACCACAAGCAACCAAGGCGTGCCAGTCAATCGCCTGTTTACAGCGAGCTAGCACTATACGTGCGTCGGGACACACCCCCATCAATGAACAGGCTATTCAGACCTGTCATTGAATCCCCAAGGCGCCCAGGGGAACGACAAGAGGGGTGTGACACTCCCTAACTCCAACACTTCTGGAATAGAAAGAAGGAAGCATCAACAGTATGTATCCCAGTCTACACAGCCGGGGTAAAAAATGTTCACATTTTTACATCCCACCACCCTCCCATAGGAAAGAGACGGGGATCCCCAGAGAGACTTCCCACGCGAGCTGTACAGATTGAAAAGAATATATTGCACCTTGAGCCATGTAAAAAACTGGTTTTAGGGCCTCCGGGGAAGAGGCACCGAACCCATACACACTCAATAAACGAATTGAATCGAATATACATACAATAGAAAAGGACCCTTCTAGAGGGTCCACTCACTTTGACAATCTGAGGAGGAAGGCTCTGTACTCTGATGGAGGCTTCCTCACATGGAAGAAGGAGTCCGAACTCACAGAAGGCCTGAGTAGGCGCTTGGTGAGGAGGAGCCCTGACCACCCCCCCTGAAAACAGATCCATCACATGGACCTGAACAGCACACGGAAGTCCTACCAACAGAGACGCGCACGGTGACGTACTCTATGGCGGGGGAATTCCTGCGGTGCACACGCCCAATATACCAGGCCGTGGGACCAGGAACTCCCTCCCCCCCCCCCCCCCCCCCGTAACGTGCCGAACCGCCACGTGACGGGAACCTTGAAGGACAGGGGGTGTACCCCTGACCGACAGAACAATGGGGAGAGGAAAGGTTACCAGTTCACCCCTTTACGACCCCACACCCATGATACGACGTAACGACAAAAAGAGAATATGACACAGTCATAGTCAGCTCTATGAAGCGTTTCACAGCTCCACACAGCGCACGAGCTAACCTGCCATCTGATTTTTACTAAGGAAAAACACAGAATAGAGAGGGCTCTAAGAACCCCGGTCCAACATACACATGTGCTTCTGTGGCCAGTACAACCCAGTTGTAGGTCACATGACACACACAACCCATCATCACCTACAAAAAATGGCAAAAACACTCAACAGAGGAACGCCGTTTTTTTCACAATGAGAGAATACATCATTCTTGATTAGTATCGACCACAGGCCTTGCTAAGCACACATGACAGCAACCAAACCAATTTCCCTTTAGGAAATAAGTTTCTCCAGCAGATTTAGCACAACCTCAGCAATCAAGCTGAGAGTTACATCGTATCCCTACCACACAAAAGACACAATTAATGCACAACATGTCTGATAGGAGGTGATAAAGTCCCCAGGGAACCGGGGGGGGAAACACAATCCTCCTATTTTACCCTCAATACGGCCAGTTAAAACAGGAAAACCTGTTAATGTGTGAACTCACTGTTCATTGTCATTACAGTCTGAGAAAGAACATTCTTTTACTCACTCGTCACCAAGCATAGCTTCATAGGTTAGTTGCCTTAGTAGTGAGTACACGGTACACATAAACACCATGATGTTTCTCACACAACAACCAGATCAATACATCACGATCTGCACGGAGAAGCTAACTGCCAGTGACAAAAACAGCTCACACACAACCCGCAACGTAACCCAAATGCATTGCAACAACACACGTTTTGGGAAAAAACACCGTTATTCACAATACATTTAGCAAGGTAAAACCAGAAGACGTGTTATGAGGTCTGGCCAACCCCGTACCTACCCGGAACGCAGAACAGTGAAGTGCAGTCACAAGACACCGTAGAACACAGCCGTCCTGTGTTGTTCGATCCGGGCAGCGTCGCCGCTCCACCAGTCGCTACAGTCCTCTTTGTTGACGCAATCCCCGTCTAGGCTCAGGCAGGGTCGACGAACATCCCCTGTCAAGGATGACGTCGTGGTCAAGAGTGTAAAACATGTTAAAATCAAAGCACGTTCAACAGAATAGCATCAAGCTAACGGCTGCTCCAACCGTTCGGGTGCTATTGCTTCCGCTCGCGAGACGCCGATCTAACGACGCACGCGATCAGGAGCGAGCTCCCGGCGGCGCGCGAGAAGCCAAGCTACCCCGCGCCAGGCCACCGACCGGCTAACCGTAAGCTATGAACATGTAAACAATGACATAACACTCACCCAGACAGGCCGCCGTTCTGAACCCTCCTCACTTTTTAAGAGAAAAGAGAAAACAAGACGTCAACACCGCTTCACAACGGTGACATTACCACGTCCGGCGGAATCAGCACAGTACCAACTGGCCTGTATAGCTGACTTTGAACATGAATCTGCCGCTATCGCACATTACATGCACATATCCCCTCGTGAAGGAATACTCTCATTTGGATATGAAAGATGGGGTCTTAACACGGTGACAGAGAGAATCCACTCGTCCAGAACACACAGGGATCACCAGTGTCAATGGTCGCGGCCCACTAGTTAAAACTAAAATGGTCGCCAGACCAAGGCCTTCTGTCGCCTAGACGGCTAAACAAAGGACCCTAGCCTGGGGCCGGTTTCCATAAACTTTGTCAAGTAGCCCCCATAGCACTAACAGACAAGTGGAGCCCGCCAGCAAACACTACTCACCCAACCTGGAACGCACCGCTCCTCACAACAGCGGCATGTCCGACAGTTCAGCTGTGGCCTGACAGGTTTCACCCCAACAAACACAGCAAGGAACTGCAGTTGAGAAGCATGCAGCGGCGTGCTCCCAATACGAAAACCGGTGGAGGGTTTGTAGAATGATCATCATCTTCTAGACACTCCAGTACGAAGACAATATCGCCGTATTTTCTCGAAAATAGTGAGAGAGAAAATAAAGATATGATGTCAACGTATCCTTGTTTCCCAAGCTGTTCCTAATCCAATTTCTTCCATCATGGTGTTGTGGGATATTTGTGGATATCCTGATGAAGAATGTCTCAGTCAACCGAGGCTTGGATAATAACAAGGTTTATTAACCAAACAGATAGAATACATAGAGAGAATGGCTGAGGCTCTCGCCCCAGGTGATCAGCTGAAATTACCCAGGTAAGAAGCCTTGATTGTGGTCGGGAAGAGCCCTTTATAGTTCAACAAAGGGGGTGTGTGGTCCCATTTGATAGGTCAGATGGGGGGGAGGGTGTACAGGTTTGGGGACACAGGGGAGGGGGGTGATTATTCCACAGAGAGGGGGGGGGGGGCACAGGTAAAGGGAATACAGGGGAGGGGGATATATTCACATGAAGACATATTATACCACAATACTCACTTTTCTTTCTTATAATGTGGGTGAGATTAATGTATAATATACCAGGATTGTTTGGAACAGGTAAAAGTGGGGATAATAGTTTAAAATAGAATTATTTACATACATGATTAATAGAATTATTTACATACATGATTCATGACATGATCGACTGGACTGCGGTCTGTGTTATTTTGATATCAGAGATGTGGGAATAGATATCACCCTTTTCTTTTATTAATCGCTCAAAATACCTATATCAATGAGTGGTCCTCATCTCTGATATCAAACAACAATTAACATAATCATTAGAAGCTATCGCTGTGCAAATATCTTGGCATACCTTCAGTCGTTCATGTCGTGACTCTGGGGAGCTAATGTGATCGTTGTGCGTACAGGCATCGTAATAAACCAATTAAATACATGCACTGTCTGTGTGGTCAGAGTGCACAGGGTGAAAAAACAAAATTGTGTTCATAATTATTAGGAATCGGATTTACACATAAGGCTAATGTGTACAAAAACATTTTAACAACCGTTAACCTGGTGGTTAATAAAACTAACATGATTGCTTATGGGAAACTGTTCACAAATATATATATATATTTTTGCGCATTTTGTGATGATTCTTGATGAAATTACTTAGGATCCAGTTGTATTTAATCTGAGTTTGAGTGTCACTTTTATCTGTGATTGCCTCAGCTTTGTTGGTCTTTACTTAGAATCAGGCAATTTTCTCCATTTCTTCTCTATAAATGAGGAGATAAAACATCTTATGCATCGCTTCTGTATGTAATTCTAGTGCATATACTATCAATGGTTCACCATACAGGTGCAAAACAACGTTACATGTCCTCTTCTATGAGAGAATAAAACAACTGATTCTTTCTTGTCTGACAATACAATTTTGTAACCTAAGTAATTCTAATGTGATGTAATGTGATCATGTGGTCACTTCTTCCTTCAGCAATACATTTTAGCTCATTATTACTAACCATTGTTAATGCTTTCTCATTGATTTCTTTTCATCACATCCCTAGTTCATCGTTTTGCAGATACATACAATTGTGTGAAAAGTTTCCTTCTTGTGAAGGTATTAATCTGAATGATGTTGCGTCGTTGTTGACAAGGTGTTCTCTGTCGGTCGTGTGGCAGGGCCAAACAGTAACACATAAAAATTAAATAAATACATACAATAGACATTACCTTAGTGGCTAATGTGTCAAAATAAAATTGAAAACCGTTAACCTAGTGGTTAATATAAAAGGTGATTATGATAATCGTTATGCATTGTTCTGTGGTCAAAACAAACTTGGTGTCTTGGAACAATCCAACTGGTTCTGCCCTGTTTAACAATACCATTTTGCAATGTGACTCTGTGATCATTTCTCATTGTCATTATAAAATTACAGTTCTTGTTTGTGAATCTGACAGTTGCTGTGAAGTGTTGATCATCTGTTCTCGGTCGGGGATGTGTCCTTCTGTGGTGACCTGCTGTGTGTTGAACGTATCGTACATTCAGTTGATGTTTCTGTGAGTCTGTCGTGTGGCAGTAAGACAGTAAAAAGTAAATAAATACATAACATTTTTGGACCATGTGTATTCAGAAGTCTCTTGGTCCACATGTCTCATTTGCTATGTGTCTCTTCTTGACGATGCAGTCGGGAATATTCACTGGTCGCCGTCCATTCCCTGTCAAGGGTCACTTGTCTGCGCTGCTCTCCATCACCACCACATGTCTGCCACTGTGCTCACGCTTGGCTCCCATCAGGCCCAGAGACATGGTGGTCAGGGCGTTTTTGAATGTGTTGTGCTGGTTTCGCTGTCCTCTCCTCGTCATTGCGGTACCACTTGATGGAGGGCGAGGGCCCGCCGGTGTAGTGGCTAGTCAGTAGGACGCTCTTTCTCACACGGATGACAATCTTGTCATGGGAATCCACCTTGATGGTCGGGGACTTCAGTTCCCGTTTGCAGGTGATGGGTTTGCTTCTTCAGGTGGCGCTTGCGAACGAAACTCTTCCGGCACATGTTGCATTTGTACGGCTTCTCTCCCGAGTGGACCCCCCTCTGGTGCTCCTTCAAGTTAGCCGCGGTTACAAAGCACTTCGCACACTGTGTGCATCGATGGGGCTTGTCCCCTACTACCCCCACGGCGTGGGTCTTCTGGTGTTGCTTGGGGCTGGAGGATGTGGTGAAGCCTTTACTGCACTGGCCACAGGTGTACGGCTTCTCGCGTGTGTGGAGCTCCTGGATTTTCATGTGCTGCTTGAGGCTGGCCTCCACGGCGAAGCTCTCGCCACAGTGGACACAGATGTACGGGTTGATGTCCCTGTGGATCTCAAAGTGCTGGTGGAGGTCGGCGATGCTGCCAAAGATCTCGCCGCACTCGCTGCACTCCAGGCCGTGGGTCTCGTGGATCACCATCCCGCTGTCCGACTCCACGATCAGCTCCCCGCCGTGGTCCGACAGAGCCACGTTAGACTCCGTCTTGATCTCGGTCTGTCGTGGTCTGCAGTGCCGGGGTGGAGGCCGTCAAAAGGTTGATCTCCTCTTCGTCAGTGTCTCCTTGGTCAGTCTCCTTCGTGGTCCCCTGCTCCACTTTCTTGGGGATGTCTGTGGGCTGGGTTGGATGGTTCTCCCACGGTTGTTGTCGTCGCCTCTGGTTGTGTCCGCAGCTCCTTGGCGGCGTCCCTGGTAGTATGCTGTCGTGGGTCGCTCAGGTCACTGGGTTGTGTTCCTCTCTGTCTGGTCCTGCCGTCGTTCGTGGTTTATGTCACGCGTCGTCTCACTCGTCCTGTCCTCTCACCAATTCGTGATCTGAGGGTGATAAACACTGCCTTAAAAAACTCCTCACATAAATGATTCAACGCCTTTCTGCTAAAGTGGAAAATCATTTTGGGATTAATTCAATTCATTGTAAATAAAATCACTTAATTGACAATAGGAAATGCAAACCAATTGCATTAGCAGTGATAAAATCACTTAATTGACAAATAGGAAATGCAAGCCAATTGCATTAGCAGTGATTCCTTACGTCAAGAAGGTCACATTCACTACAATTTTATCAGATCTTGTATCTAACTAGATCTTCCAGCATTACACTTTAAATAAAATTTGTAAATGAATGGCCAAAGTCTTGAATCAGATAAAATAGTCTGTGGTGTTAAATTGAAGTTGATCTTACCTCAGGATGCGTTGGGTGTGCCTCAGGATACTTACCTCGCCACGACTTCTCTGGCGTTTTTCACATCTCAGTATGGCTCATCATAGCATAGCATGGGGAAAAAACATAAAATCTAGGTAGCCAGTTAATTTTTGCATGAAAAACAATCATTTGTTTTGTCATCTACGTTTTAACTAACCTTACTGTCATGCATTTGTCCTAATAAACTAATCTACACTGTAGCACTCAACACTTTGATGACCATTGTTACTCAGCTGATAGAGGTGTGCCTTGCCTGATGTCCTGTCGTACAGAACCTGTGAGTCGCTTTGGATAAAAGTGTCAGCTAAATGATCAATGTTGTTGATATCTTGTACATTTAGATAATTGTGCTGCAATTTTGGTGGTTGATAATTTTGCAATCATGGAGAGTATTAGTTGTTAAAAGAATAGTCTAAGGAAAGTCATGCATGTTATTGGTTATAAACAGAGAATAGAAGGAGGGGATTGTAAGTAGTTGTTTTCATCATTAATCTTTCATCTCGGGCACTTCTCTAATTCATGTGTCTTTTGAAAAGAGATGATGAAAACGACTGGTTAGTTATTGTTAGTATGGGAGTTAGGTAGATTTTCATAACTGCAAATTCATCACCGGTGTCTAATTCATGTTAATTAAGTGGTTCTCTGTTGCCATCCACCGCTAGGTGAGTTCATCAAGTCTGTGGTCACGAGTGCAGGCATTTGCATTGCTTTGTCTCCCAAGTGCCCACTCTGAAGAAATTTACATGTGGGTGTTTTGGATGTAGATTTGTTCCAAATGGTCAATCGATTGTCTCTCAGCTCTGCACTGTCTCTCGGTTGACATGCAAATTGTTGGATTTTCTGTCTTTTGTGATACAATTTGGGTGTAGTCATTCACTGTTTTGCATCTCGCCTCAGAGCCAGATCTGTAAATACAAACACATGTTAATTTTCCACTCTTTTCTAAAACCTGGGTGAATCCTCTTTGACTGTCTGTGTGCTCAACAAACATTAGCTAGATCTCATCCATCCCGTTCTTGGATGTAATGATAGTGTTATCATTTATCAATCATATCGCATATGTACACAAGCATATGAATGTGGACCCACACATTTTGAATCATGTTTAAAATGTCTTACAATGGAAAGGGCTAGTTATCTTTCATTGGTTCTTTAGATAAACACATTAACTCAAGTGAATATAACCTAAACATCTTACTTTTAAACATGATCTATGTTGTTTGTGTTCCAAGTTTTCAACATTGAAAGCTTATAAAGTCTAATCTAACGCTGTTTATGTGGACTACAATTCCTGTACTGCCATATATTGGGAACCGGAAGTGTTTGTTTAGCTCCCATGGTCAGTATGACCGGTACGCCCACAGATGTATTATAATTCTGAAACAGACATTGTAATTAGCTTTATGTGACTTATAATGTGTAAATTAAAGCACATAAACACTCAAGTGATCTGAGATAGTTGTAATTTGCTTTAACTGATAGTTGTGTATATGTACAGTTTCTACGTCAAATGACTCCCTTTTCTTGACTCCTTTTGTATCACAAAAAGTACTGAATTTGCAAATCTGGTATGTCATAAATGTACAGATGTAGCAGTACTGACTATCTGTCTGTCATGTATGTCATAATATGTTCTGATAAATTGAAAATGGGGGACCCTGATGTAAACAAATCTGGTATTGAAAATGGGGGACCCTGATGTAAACAAATCTAAAGTCTCTCTCTGGTCTGCATCCCCTTAACAATTGTGTATTGAGCTGTGCTGTATTGTACCCATTCTGCAATCTGTTAATAAAGTTTTCAATCAATCAATGCATCTATATTTATGATTTTTATACTCACCGGGGACAGCTGTTGTGTTGGGTTGGATCCGTTACGTGTCGTCAGCAACCCGCGTCTCGCCACCTCAACTCAACATTTTCCAATAGCAGCGCGCACATACATATACAAATAAAACATATACTACACGTGGATTTCACGCACCCTTGGCCTTGGGTACATTACACTTTACGTTCGCTTATGGATAGTTTAATATAAAATAATCACTTCACGGCGCGCATAGCGTGACGTCATCGCTCCATGCGACGTTCGTGCGTTCTCATTCGCCTCGGAAATAACGCTTTGCAATTCATACAGTATTTTTCCAACGAGCTCTCAATAGCCTGGAATTCCTATACCAGCGTTTTGTTACCGAATGAACGCGCCTGTGCATATGTGAAACGTAAACAAACTGAAACGATAAAACTATACTTCTCCAAATGGCCGTTCCCGTGGGCCGGTGTTCTGCGGAATCCGGAAATTACTATCCTAGTTTGTTCCCGTGAACTGCACTTCAATGTTATTCTTTGTATAACGGTAACTAGTCTCTCAATGCTCGTCGCGCTATCCGTAGCCGGTTCTTGACTCAATAAAGCAACGCGACGGGTCCTATAATACTTGTGCACATACAAACGAGACTTAAAACAGACAAACAAACATTAATACATATAAGTTAACGTGTGTGTATATCTGACTGTATTGGATCGCTGTACGTTTAGTCGTCCAACATCTGTATTGTTCCAACATCTGTTGCGACAAGGCATTTATACCCTTGATATATAACTACACATCGTTATTAAAATCATAACGACCGAACCTGACTTCGAAATTTACCAGCGATATATTAGATTATATATACCTTTTAATCATACTCTCGGCCTCTTAACCCGCGACTAACGTCCTGTTTAATGTACTTTCCGCGATTGATGTCCCGTTTAATGTACATTTACGTACTCCCGGGACATCGCGTAATCATGTACTAACTAGGACATCGCGTGATCATCTTCCCGCTATCTGTATTGATCAATTGGTTAATTTAATCCAAAATACATCGTTTTCAGGAATGAGATTGTGGGCTTAGTTTGAGGTTGAAACAATGAATATTATGACGCTACTCTGGTAATTTCTAATTATGATTCCATCAGCTTCTCGGTCCTAACTTCCCGCCTCTTTGCAAAGGAATCACAGAACGTTTTTAACAGAGTAGCGTTTTCCAAGGATATCACATCATAATAAGCTCACGTATCTATTTTGTTGCCTATATTTTTAGTCTGCATCAGCTAGACTAGGGGTAGCAATCCAACAACCTGTGTGTGCCTTAGCTTTCGGTCGGCTCCGACTCGACCAGGAATAGCACCTCAACCTTTGTGCCTAAACTTTTGGGAATAGCACTATAACCCATCCTTTCAGAACCTCCTGATAAGGACCCAGGTGCACGCGCGCCCTGGTAACGATTCTCAATACAGATCAGATATATTAATGCACATTATTCTACTCAGCCATGATCTCAATATTGGACAACATTCTGTAATATTCACCTGGCACAGAGAAAAGCGGGAAAGTTTTAATTCCTTCCATACATTTTTTGGTCGACCATCCTATTATACTCACTTTTCTCTGTATAGTTGAATGATACAGCACGCCGGGAGGACGCAAAAAGTCTGTCACAAGTTCGTAGACGCCAATTGTGGGATATTTGTGGATATCCTGATGAAGAATGTCTCAGTCAACCGAGGCTTGGATAATAACAAGGTTTATTAACCAAACAGATAGAATACATAGAGAGAATGGCTGAGGCTCTCGCCCCAGGTGATCAGCTGAAATTACCCAGGTAAGAAGCCTTGATTGTGGTCGGGAAGAGCCCTTTATAGTTCAACAAAGGGGGTGTGTGGTCCCATTTGATAGGTCAGATGGGGGGGAGGGGGTACAGGTTTGGGGACACAGGGGAGGGGGGTGATTATTCCACAGAGAGGGGGGGGGGCACAGGTAAAGGGAATACAGGGGAGGGGGATATATTCACATGAAGACATATTATACCACATCGTGCTTAGCCTATTTTGTATTAATGTTATTATGATATATATCTATCGTGTTGATGTGTGCATAGACGCCTGCGTAATAGAGCACTCGGAGCATCTGCTCTCCCACTATTGAACTTGGGGGAGCAAAGGTATGCTCTTGCTCCACCACTTTTTGATCATATGAAAAATATGATATATCCCCCCCCAATATATAAATCGAACCATAACTACGTAATTTCAATCAAATTAATAATACGCAATGACACTTAATAGCAAGTTTTTAAGTTTCCAAAGATTGCGACCCCCCCCCCTGCCCCCCCATATGGTTTGATCCAGTGCCTCCCACCCCCAGCAGACAGTGGCGCACGGCGCTGCAGGTAGGCTGAGTGTAAATATCAAAGGCCACCGAGTGTGTCATTGTGGCAGGCAGGATTTTCCAGTAAATTGTTCAAACAAAAGATTATGTTAGACATGTCTTTACTATTGAGTGGTAGAACTTCTACCACGCAATACAATAAAAGTGTTTCACGTCCCGAAATGCCATCTGGTCATACCGTAAATCCTCTAATAATAATAATAATAACAACGTTTACCTCTGGTTGGCGTTAGCTTTAGTGCTAGCCGCTAGCTAACGTTGTCAATATTATCTAGATATGTGGTGTCAGCTGGATGACGTTGACTTCGTTTGCAAATGTTAACGTTCCCTATCTATATGGCAGACGAGCAGGGCCGGATTAACGACGGCCGCGGCCCGTGGGCCTCTAGTGACGAGGGGCCTCCAAAAAGAAATAAAAAAAGAATTACTTTTTTTTTTATTTTTTTTTTTTTTATGGATATCGATGTCATGACTGTGCACTGCAGACTCAGGGAGGAGGCAGAGAAGGAGAGAAAGAGACACAAGAGTTACAGGTAATTTGGAAAGAAGTGACCCAGCAATTAGCAAATCTCTTAACTCTGGATATACCTGTACACCCCTCTGTATTACTGCTAAATGATGTCTTTGAGCATGCAGTACCTCCACAGCTAAAGAGATTGGTTTTATCCAGTATCACAGTGGCTAAAAAGCTGATAGCATCACAATGGTTTCAACCGGAAAAAATTTGCCGGAAGGTCTGGACTCTTACATATCTCGATGTGATTTATCAAGAAATATCTACAGCAAGAATTTTGGGTCTCAATGAATCCAAAATGACATTGTGGTTAGAAGTGGTGGAGAGAATAAAAGCTAGCATATAATGGTAGTGTCTGGTTAGGAACAAGTTATAATGGTTGGATTATCCAATGGGGGGTCCGGGAGGGGGGGGTTCGAGCTGGAGCATATGTATGTAGGTTTTTAGATAACAGGTATTAGGGGTATATCCTGTATAAGACATTTGACTAAATGGTAATTTCATTGGATATGCACTGTGAATTAATGCTTGTATATCTTATCGTGTGTTGTCATTTTTGTTTATATGTCTGTTAAAAAAAAAAAAAAAAAAACAGTTACAGGTAATGGAAATATATCTTTTTTCTCTTTCTTATTAAAAAACTTGGCCTATTTGAAAGGAGATTGATTTAATAAAAATAAATTAGCGAAAAATCAATATACAGTATATATACAGTGTATATATATATTAATATATTATTATTATAGTAATTGGCTATCATACTGCAATATAAACTGAGTTTTATAGTGAAAAGAGCAGCTTTATTGGTCAAGATTGAAGGCTCTATATTGCAGGAAATTGCACGTACAGGTTCATTACATTTAAAAAAAAAATCTGCACCCCCACTTTCAACTATAACTAGGCGGCCATGGATGTGTGCCCAGAAACATCATTCAGTTTAGCGTAAACTGCATTGGCGTTTTGGAGACTACTGTCTCTTATTTCCTTTACCCTTTCAAAGTGTTTGTTTTTCGTGTTGTGACATTGGTGGAGATTATTGTTGTTTCACAATAAAGAAAGACGTTACTTGTGAAAGCGCAACCATCGTTTCCGACTACTCTCTTCAACTCTGCACATGGGTCCAAAACACCTACCCCAACTGTAACATCTGTACGGTGGTGTAGTGGTTAACACTGTCGCCTAGAACACGCCCTCTTTTTGACGGGTCGGTTTGAATTTGACAGCGCGCGGAAGCTTTGAGTTTGATAGTGAGATAGTTGGTTAAAGTGAGTATAGATTAAGTAGTAGAGTGTTATTTTGTTTTTTGTATAGTGTAGTTTCCCCCAACGGCTTTTAGCTGTTTGGGGGAAATTGACGTTTGTCTCGAGGCTCGGACGGGAAATCATGGCAACAAACATTTCGAACGGTGGGCGGATTCCGAGACAGACGGATGAAATGAATGAACGAAAATATGAGTTAAGATTAACAGTTGAGGTGGACATTGAGGGGCCTGATAGAGTCACAATGATGGAGCTTTTGAGGGCGATAAAGTCGGAGTGTGGGACTGTCGTTGGATGTCGATACAAGACGCCCAAGAAGTATGAAATCATGTTGATGGATGAGAAGGTGAAGGAGAAACTGATGGACGGATTTAAAATCAAGGACAGTAGAATAATGGCAACAGAACTGTCGAACGATGAGGTTGTCGTCTCTTTTTTGGGTCTGCCTTTATACGTAACGGATGAGGACATTCTCGAGAAACTGAAGCTATGGGGTGTGGCGGCGGTAACGCAGATCAAGAGGAGGACGTGGCCTGGAACAGACATTATAGACGGCACAAGGTTCGTGAAAGTGAAGTTCACTGAGTATGTCAAATCCCTGCCGTATTCGACCCGGTTTGAGACTCAACAGGGGATGGAACATTTTCGAGTGATCCATAATAGGCAGGTGCGAGTTTGTAGGCTGTGTCTTCAGCCTGGTCATGTCCTGAGAGATTGCCCGGACTTCAAATGTCACAAATGTGCCCAGCAAGGTCACTACGCTCGAGAGTGTGACACTGAACGAAAGTGCAGGGGATGTGATGAAAAGTACGAGCAGTGTACATGCACGCCCTGGAAGCGCTACGAGGAGCAGGGTACGAGAGGTGAGACCGGTGGGGCTGCCAAGAAGAGTGGAAGCGACGGAGGAGAAGCCACTGAGACGGAGAAAACAGGTGGAGAGGACGAGGGTGAGGCAGTAGCAGATGATGAAGACGAAGGAGAGGAAGAAGACGAAGAAGACGAAGGAGATGATGAAGCGGAGGAGGATGAGGAAGAGGAGGAGATCACGCAGACCCCAGATGGAGATCAAGTGGAGACGGCGACAGGGGAGAGCGCAGAGCTGAGTGCGCGTCAGAGTGAACAGGAGAGTGACGGCCCGAGCACACAGCACGCAGATGACGGGGAGAAGGGGCTGACAGCGCAGAGAGAGGACACCGCAGGCCTAAATGAAAACATAGATGGTTTTGATTCGGGACTGCTGAGGTCACTGAAGTCCGTGGAGAGACAGCTGGGATCCGGAGCATCTACAGGCGAAACAAGAGTTACTGGGTCTGGGCCGCGGACCCGGGGAGGCAGCGCTGGCGGGCGAGGAGGCGGCAGAGCGCATCTGGAGGCGCGCAACGAAAGGGACGCGGCAGAGGGAACGTCTACATGCGCGGAGGGGAGGAAGAAGAGGGAAGGGTCTATAGGAGACTCAGAGGGGTTGCCAGGGACCGGGGAAGAGGTGGGGGCTACATCAGAGGACTCTGAGGAGATGGACACCAGCCCATCTGCTATCAACCTACTGAAAAGAAAATCAAGAGAGGAGAGAGTAGAGCCATATGAAATCCGCGTTCACGGAATCGCGGACGGAATCGCGGAATTAACCAATAAAAATGGAATCAACTGCAAAACGTGGAATATTGCAGAATTTGGCCTAATCTGGACTGAAATTTCGTTTTTGGGTGGAACGTTTGGTGCACACGCGACCGGGGAGGCGGGGACGCTACAGCGTGTTACACACAACACAGCCGCGGTGCTCAAGCGTCTGGCTGCTTCAGTGTTAACGTCGTCAAGAAGCTAAACAATTCCACAATAAGCCCTGAATTCAGAGCAGAACAGTATCCTAATGACTTTTATGCCTCCGGTGATAAGGTGTTTTGCTAATTCTGTCAACGTTCCGTGGACTGGACCCGCAAAAACACTTGCGACACTATTGTGATTAAATGGCTATAACGTTAGGACATGATCGCTTCTAGCTAAATCTAGTGCACCCACTATTTGTTTAATGCAAACGATTGTCATTATACACTGCCCTTTATAAACTAAATACACTTAAATAGCTATGTAACGTTATAGGACTATAGATGGAAATGATAGCTTCTAGCTAAATCTGGTGCACCCATCAATTTGTTTAATGCAAACGATTGTCATTATACACTGCCCTTTATAATCTAAATAAACTTAAATAGCTATGAAACGTTACAGTACATAGGACTATAGATGGAAATGATATCTTCTTGCTAAATCTAGTGCACCCATCCATTTGTTTAATGCAAACTATTGTCATTATACACTGTCCTTTATAAACGAAATAAACTAAACTAAAGGTGCCTAAATTATGCATTACTATATTTCATCACAATATAATAGATATAGCTAGGTTACTGACATTGTCTTTGTGATAATGTCAGTAGTAGCTAGCTGTATCTATTGTTTACACTTGACATTTTTATTTTGTCACAATATTAATTGAAAAATATTGTGTAAAATGTAACTATTTCTGAGTTGCAGCACTTAAAAACATTAAATGGACTGTTATATCTTATTCAATTGTGGACATTTATTCATTCCCACTTATTAGACACTATTTCTGATGGTAAAATTAGCATAAAAAGCAAAATACAGAATTCTGAAATATTAAAACGGAAAAAATGGAATTTGGGAAAAAATAAAATGGAATTTGGAAAATAATAAAACGGATTTCATATGGCTCTAGGAGAGAGGTGCTAAAGGGTGGTGTAAGAAGGTATGATAAGGTATGATATATAGGATAATCAATATATTTTTCGTCATGTGTGCTGCCATCACTGTAACATCGCTTAATGTGAATGGACTGAGGAACAAAACTAAAATTGAGCAGGTGATATCGACTTTTAATACAGATATAGTGATGCTGCAGGAAACGTGGTGGACGGAAAATATGATGAATGATGTGAAAAGAAAATGGACTGATGTATTATATGTAAATCATGGTACAGGGCGATCATGTGGTGTAGCAGTATCATTTAAAAAAAAAGACGTGGTGGAAAATATAAAGGTAATATATGAGGACGCAGAAGGGAGGGTGATTATATTAGAATTTGAACATCAGGGATTTTTGTTTAGATTAGGGAATATATATGCGCCCAATGTAGAGAAAATTAGGAAGGTTTTTTTGAAGGGCTAAGGGTGCACATGAAGGGGAATTGTTTGTTTGTCGGTGACTTTAACACTTTGCGGAGTAGGTTAGATACTACGAGCAAGATTTTCAAGTGTGACACAGCTAGAAATACGCTAACAGAAATAATGTCTGGTGTGGATCTAGTGGGTATGTGGAGAGAGGAGAATTCTGAGCAGAGAAAGGTGGAAGTATGGCCAATCTTTTTGAATTTAATGAAAAGGGATGTTATGTTGACAGAGAAATTGCTGAGTAAGGAGATATTTGAGAGATGGTTCATTGACAGTGGTAAATGTGTTAAGTTTGGAAAAGGTAAAGTAGAGTTTGGTTTTGGATAGTTTTTTGTGGGTTTGTTTGGGTGGGATAGGGGAGGTTTTTTGGTTATGCTTGATTTGTTGTATAGGAAATAAGTATATATAACACTGTTTTCTTTGTGGCTTGTTCTGTTTTTGTTGGTTGATTTAGGGAAGCGCAAAAGAAGGGGGTGGGCTATGCCTGGGTAATGTGAGTAATACATTTAAATAATATAGTGTGTATATATATATAGAAAATGCATAAAATGTAAACTGATTATTTTTATAATAAAAAGATAAAAAAAAAAAAAAAAAAAACACTGTCGCCTCACAGCAAGAAAGTCCAGGGTTCGATTCCCGCTTGGAGACCAGGGCCCCGTTCCCCGTACCTGGTTCAACTAAGTCGATCAAGATGTCATTATCCAGCTTCAGTTAACCCGATGTTTGAAGCCGGGATTTTCCTGTTCCTCGAAGGTGGATTCAGTCTCGTTAACTCAAGCCAGACTTGAGACTCTGGATAAGTGCGCGTGCCCGCCTCAGCCGAGAAGGCAGCAAGTGTCGAGAGCAGAGATCCTGATTCTCTAGCGGCATTGATTGATTAATTGATTTAAAACTTTAGTAACATATTGCAGTACGGCTCAATCGCCTCGCCGACAAGTTAAATGCGTTATCTATAGGCTAATTTTAAGTCCCTCATTACCTCAATCAATCAGATTATATTTCTTTAAACTTGCCTGCTGGATTGAATAATCAAATGAGATCTTGCTAGCGAAAATAATTAGTAAAACTGTTATACAGAATAACGATACGGCTCCCTTACCCATTGATTGATGTATGGTCGATCTTTTACTTATCTTCTCTGTGGTGTAACGGGTTCTTCTTTTGACTTTCACGCAGACGACCGGGGTTCGAAACCCAGTCGTCTCCTTCTTTTTGCAATATAGGAATAATTCAATTTGGTGCACGTTGAGAGCTATATAAAGAATGACATCCTCAATGCATGTAGATTTATAATATTTTAACTTAAAACCAGGCTACCTTTGCGTATAATAATTAATATTATATTCAAAAAAATTATATTGGAAAAACGGGGTTTCGAACACCGGTCGCTGGGTTGCCAGGATTGAGCACTACCGCTGAGCCACTGTGCCAGATGGGATAAATTCATTGTTTATACATTAATGAACGAGAGTTCAGTGTTTAGAATATTCTTTATTTTGTTGTTGTTGCACCGAGCGAGCGCCACGGTATATAACGTGTATTATTTAGGACAAAGTGAATTTAGTATCAGCATTTTGGGTATATTTTACATTTCAAAAGACCCCTCTGGAAGAATGGAGCACAAAAACGTAATTCAGAATGGTATAACGCAGATCCTAGACTGTGGGAATAATTTCAGGAAACGCGCTGTCACTCCTTTGCGGGGGCGTGGCGATGGTTGATCCGGCTAACTTGAACTTAAACCCTGCTTTCGACCAGGCTCAAACTTTTGGATCTGTTGTCATGGTGATTTGGAAAATCCAGGTACGGGGAGCCGGAAAGTCCGGCTTAAGTCAGACTTAACCGAAAGTTATCCGGCTAACTCAGTTATCCAGGTACGGGGAACGGGGCCCAGGTTTCCATGATGCCAGGTACTCAGGTGGGGTATCTCCCAGGCCTTTCTGTGTGGAGTTTGCATGTTCTCCCCGTGCTCGCAAGGGTTTCCCCCCGATAAGATAAACCCAATGGAAAAACATGCACAACAGATCGCTAACGCTGTGGCGTCCTTGACGAAGACGGACAGGAGCACTTGGATTGGTCCCCGGGGCGCGGCTCACGTTGACGCCCTATCTGCTCCCGGCTGCCCATGGGGGGAAGGACAACGGGATGGGAAAAGTGCAGAGAGACATTTCATCAGCGACTCAGTGCATGTGTGTGTGTGTTCCTGTGGGTCGCCCATCTCGCGTGTGTGTGTGTTAAACTGCATGACAAATAAAGACTTCTAGTCTAACAATTATTATGTATATACTATATCTATACTTATCCCTTACTAGTTACGTAACGGTGCTGGCCAGTATTAATAATACAACACTGTACATACATGTGATTAGCAGTGCTAATTTATACCCAGTTGAATCACCTGTACATTGTATATTATTACACTGTATAATTTGCACTCTGGTTGGATGCCAAACTTATATTCGTTGTACTGCATTTGTGCTCTATGTATATCCGTTAGTAAATTAATTACTTAAATTAAACAAGATACTGTCCCTACTGTCCCTAAAAAACATAATTGATTGCATTTCTTTTGACAGAGTTAGGTGGGGTGCACCATTCCTGGAGATACTGCAATACCAGGTTGATACGTGGAGTGGACGAAGCAAGCCCCTAATTCCATCTCCCTGCTCCAAAAATCTATTTAATATATGGTCCCCGGGGAGGGGACGTATCAGATATTAAACTGATAAGAACAGATTTTTTCATTTGAAAAAAAGTTTATTGTCACAAAGTCATTGTATGTACACAATACATTTCATGTTTGATTTGATATTTCCACATTTTCTTATATATATATATATATATTTTTTTTTAAAGCACATTTCAGAGCTGAAATAACATGTATACCAAGTAAAACACCTGTAAAACCAAAGAACACAACATTTCAACAACGTGAAAACAGTTATGTTAACACAATGGCGCCCAAGCACGGATATATCCGGCTTTCGAATCCATGCTTTAATGGGCAGAAGGACGAATATATCCGTGGCAAGTTGTTTTGGCTTTTATTCCATTTTAATAACCTATTCAAGGTCGCAGAGCTGCACTGCAGATGTACCCTACTCTTTGAATTCGAGAAAGTGCATTACCGGCCAGATCCTCTTAGGGGCGCTATCGCGATAATGCAGTGTTTCCTGTGGCCGAAGTTGTCTTTTTTCTTTTTGTCTCTAATGTAGTTTTCTACTCACCTGAAGCGATAGCTATTGTCTGTTGCACGGAATACGTTTTGGATCGTGGATTTCACTCTGCAATAAGGGGATTTATCATCAGCCAATGGACATATCGATCTACCAGATGGCGATCGATAACGGGGAAATGCTCGGGGGGATCCAACCGGCTCATGGTAAGATCTTTTTCACGTAAATTACAGCCCGATCGGGCCTTGTTATGATACGATACGATCAGCGTATGTGGCTACTTAGACGAACACGGTTATTGGTAATCAATAGGGATGTCCGATATCATCGGCCTACCGATATTATCGGCCGATATCGGCATTAAAATGTGATATCGGAAAATATCGGTATCGGTTTTCAAAAAAATATATATATATATATTTTTTTTTACATTTCTATAGAAATGATGTCCGATATTATCGGCCTACCGATATTATCGGCCGATATTGGCATAAAAATGTGATATCGGTTGATATCGGTATCGGAAATTAAGAGTTGGACAATATCGGTATATCGATATCGGTAAAAAAGCCAATATCGAGCATCCCTAGTAATCAATAATAAGAAACAACGTCCCCCGCCCCCCCCCCTTTCATGCATACATGCTTGAGGATCGTGCCGATCATATGCAGTTTGAGTTTTAACTGTAGCTTATGTATAACGGAAATGCCATTGGATATAACGTTAGTAGCTATTAGCCCTTTATCTAGCCTTCCAGGAAATATACTAGACCAAATGCCGTATAGCGCTTATATTCACAGCGCTATAAAATGAGAACGTATTGATGACATTTTTTTTTCTTTAAGCCATTTTGAAGGGACGGTTTATGGACTCAATTGACTATGAGAATGGACAGATAGCAATACTATAAAGTATAGATTTAGCTCTACAAACAGCCCCAAGTCTGTTTACAAATGCTGGTCGTCTCTAGTGATATTAGACTCATCCCAGTGGCCGCCAATGTGTTAAAAGGCCTACAGATCAATTAAAAACACCTGTAAAACCAAAAAACACAACATTTCAACAACGTAAAAACAGTTATGTTAAAAGGCCTACAGATAAAGTAAAGGGTAAAACATGTGCTTGTGGTAATAAAAAGTCCATTGTATCAGTATCAGTGTAAGTGAGAAGTCCAATACACATGTATTTTAAAGAGTGTCTTTTTAAAACAGGAAGTAGGACGTTCTATTTAAAAGCCCTCTTCAATCTTTTGTGCAGGAGCAGGGTACCTCATCCCCCTCTCCCACACAGACCACCAGGAACCGGCCTGGGGTGCTCAGCGGAGACCCTCTCCCTGATGTTGCCCCGTGGGGGAGTCAGCCGCCGCTGCCTTCACCTTTGTGAGGGTTCCGGTCTCCCACCTCCGAATGAGCGCAGAGGCGATGCTTCTTTGTGGCTGCGTCCTAGGGCCTGCCGCCTGAAGCGACGGCCGCTCGGACCGGCGCTTCGGCCATCCGGATCACAGCCACGGGGGGGGATCTGCATGCGCCTGCTTACCAGCAGGTTTCTGGAGGTCCATGTGGCGTCTTTGATGGCGGCCAGGGTGAGCCAGAACTTGGAGAACTCGGATGGTGTTGTTCTCCTCCGGCTCACCCCGTATAGGACCATTTGTGCGTCCAGGACCCCCGCTGCTGGTAAGTACGGCAATTGCTGGGAGCCGGCTGTTGCCCACTGGTTTTTACGGCAGCGCTGCACTCCCAGAGCAGATGCCTCACCGACTCTGGAGCGCCACAACCCGGTCGGGGGCAGGTGACACTCGCGGACATGCCCCGGGTTTGCATGACGGACCTGACCGGGAGGATCTCATGAGCCACCGCCCACGACAGGTCCCGCAGTCTGTTTGGGAGAGCGGGATGGTTCACGTTGCGCCACACTGTGGAGGGCTCGGCGGCTTGCCGATTGCGAGCCCGCGCACTGGACTCACTGGCTCCCGCTCCTGCACAAGAGAGAGAAGAGAGCGGTGGTTAGTTAAAACATCCAGTTCTTCTCCTTCCAGGTTCAGGCCTTTTAAGAATTATTTAATAAAAACATAGGCCGTGGGCAGGTTAAAAGACACTGGTGTTTTTAAATCAGTGTGTAGGTGCTTGTGTGTTCGTAAGTAAGACCCCATCCAGAATCGTGCCATTGCTGTTGTCTTGTGCTCTCTGGATGGGGCTGTAGCGTATGTCATGTGCAGTGTAGTGTGTCTGCTTCCTAAAAACAGGTGGAGGTCCGGGATGCCTTTTCCTCCATTCTCCTTCTTCTTTTTCATGACGTCCCTTCTTAGTCTCTCCCACTTGGACCCCCACAGGAAATAAAAAATGCCGCGGTCGAGGGATAAAATAACTTTTCTTGGTGGGATAAAAACAGAACTGATCAGTAAAAACAAGGGTAAAATCACAGCTTTGATGATTAAAACCTTGCCCTCCATGGTCAGTCCCCTTAATCCCCAGCAGAGGTGCGTTCCTCATATCAACTCTGATTGCACGCACGCTAATGACGCCACTTGCTCTCCCGCGCATGCGCATAAATGTTCCCTCGCTTAAGCACAGACTAAAGACAATGCCTAATTGCCTCTACGAATGGAATGTAAACACATTTCATTCACAAGTTCTGTGTGAATGTATCTGATAACGTATTTAACACACCTGACGACCGGCGCTATTGATATGCAAAGTAGCCCAGGTGGGTACTTATAGCGAGTTGGCGAGTGCAGCGCATTCCTGTGTGCACGCGTGTGCCGTGCACATACGTGCGTGTGCGTGCACGCGCTTCTGCTCAAATCTTTGGGTGCACGGAGTGCAACCCCCCGTCCCATGAAGAACGCATCCCTGGTCCCCAGTATCCCAGTCTCTGTCTAACTTTCCCTACGACGTCAGGCCAGTTGTTCCAATATTCCTATTGGACGGTGGCCTGACATGTGACGAGGGAGTGTTGTGTAGTGGGATTTAATGGCGTTAAATGTTTCTTATAATACCTCTATGGTATACATAAATTAATATATTGTAGCGCTGAGAGATGGGAGTCAGAGGCGGTGTCTCAAAGTAGAACGAAGCGTATTTTTAATATGCATGGGTGAACAACATGCTACAATACGTTACTGGATAGAATGAATAACGTTCGGGTGGAACCAATGTTCCCAACAAGAGTTCTATGTGTGAATTATGTACAATCACCACACAATCCATATATTATCGGACACTACACGCATGTTGCGTGAGAGCACCATCTTAAACACCGAGACATTATTATGCATCGTCTCTTCCCAGGAAACCTGGGAACTGAAGTGATTATTTGCACAGAGATGTTTCATAAAGGGAGAAAATTCAACTTGCTTTCCCTTCCTGAGAGGTGCCATGTACAGTATGTTTAACATGATGCTGACACTGGCAACACACACACACCACACACGTCACAAATCATAAATCAAATCAAATCAAATGTATTTGTAAGGCCCGACAACACACGTTAATATCCCCATGGGCCGGACATGTCTTCTTTAAACAAGTCAAGAAGAAACATCACAATAAATCAAGAATGAAATACAAAATAAAATGTAAAATAAATAAATTAATGCAACACTCCCAGACATACCCCACGTGAAAGTAAGGAAAAACTCACTAAAAACCTAGCAATAGGAAAAAAGCACCACAGGCAATGTGGAGGGGAGAAACCTTAGAAGGGCCATTCAAGGGGGGATCTCCCTTCTTAGATGTCGGTGATAGTAGTACTAGTGTTGCTATAAAACAGGTGAAACAGTTGGTAAGCATGTACATATATGTGTAATGAAACACAAATAAGTACAGGCAATAGCAACTGGGGTACATAAGAACATTTAGAAAGATTGGAAATATAGCTGGTGACGGATCCATTTGAGGTATGGGGCGGTGTAGAGAGGGTTGCATCCTCCCGGTCATCATCATGGGACGTCCACCACTCCGGTCATCACCACGAGACATCCACTCACAGGGAGACGGGGACAGGCGTTAGACAGTTTGCGTGTTTGTGATGGGCGGACATAGCAATAGATACATGTAGAAGCATATATGTGAATAGAATAGATACATGTAGTAAGCATTATGTGAATAGAATAGAAATACTTAACCCATGCAATGAACTAGAACAGGCATGGTTTAGACGTTTGTAGGTCGGACAGAAGGTGGTATGAAGCTGATCCATGACCTCAGTGGTGCACATAACCAATGTGGGGGTAGAACAGTCACTGCAATCTTGGCCAACACCCCGAGACATCCACCGCCTTGGTCAACACTAAGAGACAACCACTCAGAGTAATGGGGAGATGGGGGCAGGGGTTATAGAGTTCCCATGTTTGTAGTGGGCGGAGTTGGAGCAATACATACTTGTAGTGGGCATATTATGCATACATGGTGACGATAGAATCAAAGTATATAAGAGAATTGTGAAATTAAAGTAATAGATATATAGAAGCAGGATGAGATACATGACGATGGCTCAGGGCCATATGGGAGAAACCACTTAGAATAGGTCATGGAAGAGCAGGTAAGGTTCAACGCTGCAGGCCTATACACGCCCCCACACACATGCACAAACCCTCCCCACACACACACACACACACACACACACACACACACAAACCCAGTAACACAAGTAACAAATGACCCTGACAGACTGGTTTCGCGCTCCTCTCGTGTCATACACAGGTGACTGAGGCCTGGCAGGTGACACAAGAAGGTTCCAGAATGTACTCTGGAGCCCTGCTCAGTCAAGCCACGCCCTGCTGAGAGTTGAAAAGGGAAATTATGGACCATGAATCTTCTTCTCCTTTTTTTTCTCATGCCAGAGAAAAATCTAGTTCAGGCACTCATGTGGGTTTGCGAGGGGGAAGAGCCATTATTAAAAACTTAAGACATTCCAAGAACGCGCATGTAATGCTGACAGGCTCATCAGATGTCAGAACTAACATGGACGGCAGGCAATTAAATAGGCTTTGTACACTGGTGCAGATCTGGTTTGGTTCATGACGAGTATCTACACGCGTTAAAAAGGATTCATACAGATTGGACAGTCGACAGGCTGTGACCAGCTTGCATAACTTACAGTAATCAGTAGGCACTGTGAAATTGTAACAGTGCCATTAACATTTAAAGGGATAGTTGTGATTCTTGGAACCCTAGACCCAATGATGCAACACAGTCTCATCAGAAAACGTAAATAAAGTACTAATCGACCACAGAAAAAAAGGTATAATGTACGTTATGTTATAGTCATAACTTAAGTAATATATTTACTTATTGTATTGTTACATTTTGTATCTGCGAAAGTCCCCCAAAAAACAGCAATCAAACCAACAATGAGTGTGGTCACAGGCGAGTTCTCTCACCAGTCACCACTAGACTAACCCACCAACCTTGATACAAACACAGCAATACAATGATGATGATGATGATGGTGGTGAAGTTCGGGTTAAGGTTATGGTTAGGGTTATGGTTAGTTTTAAGGTAACAGTGTGGTTAAGGTTAGGGTTATGGTAGTCTTGAGGTAAAGGCACTTGCCTTCCATGGGTTTGTTCCCCAGCACTCAAATAATTTCTGAAATCGTTAGAAGTAAAACAAATAATAATAAAAAAAAAAAAAAAATTATTAATATGTACTTATTTGTAAATACGTCAATATATTACTTATTTGTAATATGTACACATTGTACATTTTCGTAAATATGTCAACATATTGCTTATTGGCTATAACATAAAGATATGTATATATAACGATATACAATATGTACTAGGGATGTTCGATATTGGCTTTTTTACCGATATCCGATATACCGATATTGTCCAACTCTTAATTTCCGATACCGATATCAACCGATACCGATATATGCAGGGTTTCCCCCCCCCCCCAAAAAAACGGAATAATTGCAGGTAATTAACATTACATATCTCTTGTTTTGGAATTAACACAACATTATGCATACTTTTCACAATAAATAAAATAAGGATTTGTTCTTACTTGCTTGCCAGGGTAAATAAAGGTTAAATAAATGTTAAAAAAATGTACCGATACCGATAATTTCCAATATTACATTTTAATGCCAATATCGGACATCCCTAATATGTACCTTTTTCCTGTGGTTGACTCCTTTCTTGCCCCACCCCTGCTGTTCCTAACCTTCTCCACTGTGCATGCAGAGTACATTCCAGGGAGCCTCAGTCGGCTCGTTCAGACAGGACCGTGACCCCATTGACTTTGCATTTTTGTGGCCAACTATCCAGAGCTGGTATGAGGAGGACCATCATGGATTGTGCTGAGAAAGGACTTTACCTTCAACACTATCATTGTGGAGGAAGAAATAGAGCCAGGGTTCCAAACTATCTGAACTATCCCTTTAATCTATTTCTAGCGTTCATACCCTTAGAATTAGAATTCCCTTGTTGTCATTGTATTACATACAACGCAATCTAGGAGCACTGCCTGAGCAGTGCTTTCAAATATACAATACAAATAATACTAAGACAGTACAGTAGCTAAATATATTTAGCATACCTTTCGATACTATATCTATTATGAGTACATATCCCTATAATCTTACTACGCTGCTGGCCAGTATGACTTTACTACCATAGTGTCTTTATACCTGTATCACTGTACTCTCACTGTACAACTCTATACATACATCTGATTAGCACTATTACTCAGTAGTACTAATTTATGTATTTTATACCCAGTTTAATCACCTGTACATTGTATATATTACTGTTGCACTTTACTGTTACATTTGCACTCTGGTTGGACGCCAAACTTCTTTACGTTGTACTGTACTGGAATGACAATACATTTGAATATAATAGCAAATAGCAAAATAGCAATAAAAGTAAGAATAGTAAAAAAATATATATATATATAAGAGAATATAATAATACTAATAATCAAATAAAAACATTGAATTCACAGCATTGGTTCACAATGATGAATTTGACATGTACACATACTTGTAGGCTACTGAGTAATAATACTGTATAATGAGTTAGATAATGAGATATTGCACATAGTATGAATGAATGAATGAATGAATGAATGAATGAATGAATGAATGAATGAATGAATGAATGAATGAATGAATGAATGAATGAATGAATGAATGAATGAAAACTTTATTTAACAGATTGCAGAATGGGTACAATACAGTACGGCTCAATACACACAATTGTTAAGGGGATGCAGACCAGAGAAAGATTTTCGTCTTGTTTACATCAGGGTCCCCCATTTTCTATTCATAGTAAGTGTTCAGGTATTGCACAGAATAAATAATAAAATAGTTTTGCACAGATAAATGTCAGTGACTGATTGCACAAAATGAGTGGACCTGTAGCGCCTTCCTGGTGGCAGAGGGGCAAATAATTATACAGATGCTATGGGCGGGTGAGATGAGTCCTTTATGATATAGGATACTTTAAATGTCCATCTTTCATACCTCGGTTTGGTGGTTAGCTCTGTGTGTCTGCCGGTGTTCGGCTCTGTGTTCACGACGGAAGTACTGTAAAGCCGTGAGCCGCCACAAGGTGGCAGAGTGGCTAACCATGCAGTGCAGCGTTTACTTACAGTGGTAAACTGAAGCCGGTTGACTTTCTTTCCTGTCAAATACTTTCAACTTCCAACACCACTGTTGCAACATTCACCCTAGTGGTACAGGACTGTAATTACACAGTACAGGAAACAAGATCATTTAACTCCTCCTACTGCAACATCCTCTGAGAGTTCTCAATGTGATTCATTATAATGTCCCCTTTAGTGTTTATTTTACTTTATTTTCTGCATAATTTACCATAATTTCCACTTAAACAGGTCTGGATATCCATCGTAATGGCGGCAGAGCACCCAACACCTCACTGTTTGCTTGTTTGTTTGTTTTATTAGGATCCCCATTAGCTGTCAAATGAATGGCTGCTATAGTCTTCCTGGGGTCCTCACAAGAGAATAATACAACAGAACAAATACAGAATGTAATTAGCAATACAATTAAAACAAGACAATTATTATTAAAAAAAATATATATATACAGAAAAATAAAAACATAAAATCTTAAATGTTTTTTTTTAGGCGAGGGACTGTCCTGTTGTCGCTCGAGCCCAGTGGCATCCTTTCAGTAAAAGGCAAGGTATGGCGAGGAGGGGGGAGGTGGATTTTTTTTGTCAAATCAGTTGTGCAATAGTCACTTTTGGTGAGTTGTTTTGTAGTAAATTCCCACAGAACCCTACAATAATCTGAGGTTATTGTAGTACAGTACAAATGAGATTGCTTATCTGGAAGGAGGAGAAAGGGATCATATTGATAGAATTGTTGATCTCTTCATCTGACTTAAAGCAGATGAAGAATTAAACGTGTAGCCAGACAAACCATGAACTATAGTCCAATTCAACATTTATTTGATCAGAGCCAGAGGCCAAGGTGAATAAGACAAAAGATTATCAGAAAACATTAACAGGGCTGTCTGTGTACAGAAATCACAATCAGGTTTGCATTCTCAAACCCCAATATGTACAACAGTCACTTGGTAACATAATTTGAACATACATTGACCATACTGCACACATTATACATGAGTAAATCTGGTTTCAGATATTAAGGATTACACTAAACTTAAACAACAAATGGTGTTTCCCATGTATTTACTCACATAAAATGCAAACAGCACAGCAGTCTCTCGATGGTGGAGCGGTGGAGCCGCAGACCCCTGGGGTTGGTTTGGTCTGGGCTCCAGAACTACCATTTTGTATCCCCTTATATCCTATAATTTCTAGCCAATAATAGAATACAGTTGGTCCAATCAGGCGTCTTCTGTGGGCGATCTCCTGTGGGGGCTGGCAGCCCCCACCTCTGGGTTTCTCTGTGGGGGGGCCGGCTGCCCCCACCTCCTTGATCTCCTGTGTGTTCCTGTTGGGTCTTGTCTCACGGGTGGGGGCTGGCATGATGTCATCTGGTGGGGTGGTGTGAATACTTTGTGCCATATTACCATACAGTACTAACCATAATTACATAGTGGGGGTGGAGAATGGCTCTCTGTCACCCCTGTTCCATCCATATTTAGCACTGAAAACCCACTCTGCTAGTTGACAGAGTAGCTGTGATGACTTCTTTAACAAGAGTGTAATCACCCTTCAAACCTTATTTCTAATATTATGGTTTACTCTTTTGATACTAAACAGTTGATTAATAGATCCATGACTCTTCAGCATGTAATCAGCATCTACATACAGTCAGTTTGAGTGAGGGCTTTGTGACCTGTAACTATTCCCCTACATACCATTTGGGTAAGCAGCCTTCTCATGAGAGGGGGTTGGTGTGGAATGTCTGTCTCTCCTACATTATGACTCTCTAATTATTCACACATATTATTTATGAAATTCAACGTCAATATTTACCACATTTCCCCATTTTGACGATTCTTATCGTCACATATGATATATTGACTTGATTTTCTATACATACTAACCATACATTTAAATAATAAAATTCATTTTTTCCAAAATTAAAATTCACTTCTTCATATTTTTCCATTTTCTCTTTTTCCATTTTTCTTTGTTACTTATCATCAATTAGCTTTTGCTCCTCATGGCTCCTAGCCAGAGGCCTACTTTTTAAACAACAACTTTTGGGCTTGTTGAAAACAATAAAACAATTTAATCTAATCATTATACCTTTAAATAAAACACAATTTTTAAAAACCCATTTTTCTTAAGTTACAGCACTTTTGATTCTCCATTCTTTCATAAGATCTGAGGAAAACACAGAAATTAGTATTCATTTTTACATACATTTTGCTTTTTCTCTCTTGTTAATTCCTTTTCCAAGACAGCACAATCACATTTGCATAATCAACTCAGTTGGTCTTCTCACCTCTCCCCCCTTTATGAACATACCATGGACATAATACCTACCACCTCGGCGCACAGTCGGGCAGGGAAGGCGGAGCATCACTCAAGGAATTTTTTCAATATTCCCAATATTCTACCTATGTGCATGTGTTTAGTACTCCTGCGTTGTGTCATAATCTATACCAGTTGTTACCGTTCAGTCACCTCCCGTTCAACATACCAATCACACCACATCCCACAGAGGCCCTTGCCCAACTCCTTGCACAGTCTCTGACCGTTTTCGCCCCCCTCCACCCCATGCCGGCCAGCCCCAGCTGTAGCCACTGTTTGTAGGCCTGCGACCTCGTCATATTTTGACCCATGACTGTATTTCCTTGGATCTACAGACGACTCTGTCAGCCTGGCGGTTTGTCCCAAACCTCCGGCCGCTGTTCTCGGGGCTATTTCGAAGGAGGGGCCAGCGCCCACAAGCGACCTCTCTTCACAATCCAACAATCTCCCACAGGAAATGACTGAACGGGTTCACACCATTGTGTCATAATCTAATGAAATGTATTCCTACACATCTTCCATGATCCCTCTACCTGTGACGGTCCGTCCTCCCCCCTCGACTGAAACTGCGAGGGAACAAAACACAAAACAAATTTTCTTTACATAATATGTCAAATATTCTCAAGAGAAGCCAAATGTTAATCATTATGCAAACGTGATACTTAGCTCTTGTCGACACTCTGTTGACGTTTCGACGCCACTTCCTCCAGCCTCCAGCTTTCTCCACTCACTCAGACCATGACGGAGAAATAAGAAACAAAAGGCAAATAATCAAAAAAACATTCCAACAGATGTGAAAGCAAATCAATGAACTTAACCAGCTCCAACCGCAGACCACCTCAATGGTTATTTAGAAAGAAAAGAAAAGAAATCTAAAACCCTACATCTAAACCCCATCACACCTGTCATTGTGATTTTGACACCTTTCAAGCCAGCACATTCACCCTCTACAGGCTCCTTTCACACCCATTCAGGCCACACAATCATAGATTAAAAATAGAAAAGAAATCTAAATCTAAATTCAATACCTCATCCATACAAAACATTCAAAAGAAATCAAATCAAATGAAAATAATAAAATAAACTCCTTCAGTAAAACAAATGATATGAAACAACTGATAAGCGACAATAATTCCCAGGTCTATTTGTGGTATAACCCAAGTGGTTTGATACGCTTCTTATTCTGATAGACAAGATAACAGCCCTACTACTCATTAACGTCATTATTGTTTTATTTTACCTAGATATGACTTATACTAAAAGTGGTTGTTTGTGTTAAATAACGAGACAGGAGACTAGAGCGTATCCACTGTGCATCTGTATTGAATCCCAACCCATAACACAACAGCGTACCTTACATCCTGGTCCCTGCTGGACCGTACCAACACACACACCATTGTGGGGGGGTTTATATAACAATCCCATTCTCTTGTAACATCTCCTTTTTTTTAGATAACAATAGTTACAGCATCCCTTAGTGCACATTATTATTATTACAAGAAACCCCATAAACGTCCTTATTTAAAACCCTAACCATCTGTTCTGTGCATTTTTTCCATTTTTTTTCTTTTCTTTTTTACACCATACCATACCATACCCATTAACCAGTCTCTATAAGTCCAGTCTTTGTGGCACTCTCACCAGCCTACCACTGGCCGTCCTGTACTCTGGCGCCGGTGGAGGGTCCACCACAGGCTGGTACAGGTCGATCCGCCTGAATGGCCTGACTTCCTGGGTGATAGTGTCATTGCCCGTGTTACTGTCCATCCCTTTGCTGGGCGGACTGCTGTGTGGCTCCACAGGTGGGTTGCTGTGCTGCACTCTGTGTTGCTCCGGGCGGCGTCCAGTCACATCCCCCTCCGCTGGTCGCAGGTCCACCCGATTCCGCCGGTAGAATGTCCCCTCGACATCCACCAAGTACGATCTGGGGGCCACCGGTTGCAGGCACACTCCTCTCCTCCACTTGCCCGTCCTGTCTCCAGGCAGGGGCTTCATTCTTATGTCCTGGCCGATACACAACTCGGGCAGATCTCTGGCCGACTTGTCGTAACCCAGCTTGGCCGTTTGATGCTTAACCCGCAGCTTCTCAGGAACCCCCGTGACCACGCTGGGGCCCAGGAGCGAGTCAGCGACCGGAAGTGGGGTCTTCAGTCTCCGGGACATCAGTCTCTGCGCTGGGCTGCTGAGCATGCCCTCTGTGGGCGTGTTCCTCCACTGCAAGATTGCCAACCATGGGTCGTTACCTGCACTAGCTGCTTTCTTGCACAGGTTTTTCACAACTTTCACCGCCGATTCAGCCTTTCCATTAGACCTTGGGTGCCTGGGCGAGGACATGACATGGTCGAAATCCCATTCTTTTGCAAACGTTCTAAATTTCTCACAGTCAAACTGAGATCCACAGTCCGTTACCACCCGGTCAGGCTGCCCGTGGCGTGCAAACTGGGCCTTACACCTTAACACCGCGGTGTCTGCTGAGAGGTCAGGGAGTAGCTCTATTTCCCAGAAATCTGAATAATGATCAACCATGAGTAGGAAGTCCTTGCCCGCTTGTCTGAACAAATCCATACTGACAATCTGCCATGGCCGTGTTGGGAGTGCATGCGACATCATTGTCTCCCGCTGCTGCTCATGAGAATATTCATTACACGCTGAACACTGGCTCACGTAATCCTTGATTTCACCCTGCATGTTGGGCCAGTACAGTGTGTCTTTGGCCTGTCTGTAGCAGGCATCTCCCCCTACATGGCTGGCGTGTATGCGTTTCAACATTTCTGCCCGTAACGTTTTCGGCACTATGACTCGCTGACTTTTGAAGAGCACCCCATCTTGTGCGCTGATCTCGTCCCTGATTGACCAATACTCCCTGATCGCCAGGGGAGTCTCCTCCCGGTGATCTGGCCATCCCTGGAGCACTGCCGCTTTGAGCAACTGAAGGGTTTCATCTCCCCCAGTGTGTTGCCTGATCTGATTCAACCGCTGGCTGGTGACATTCAGATAATCAGCCTGATTAATCTGTTCAGTGTCCTCTTGTGCCCTCTGCAGGCTGCAGACTGTGTGTTTCATGTATCCCGTGTCAGTCCTCTGTGGTGGAGCCGTGGCCCTGCTCAATGTGTCACTGATGTGCATGTCCGGGCCTGGCTTGTATGTGACCTTGAGGTTGTAGTTCTGCAGCGTGAGCAGCATGCTCTGGAGCCGTTTGGGTGCAGTGAGGAGGGGTTTGTTGAATATCGAAATGAGTGGCTTGTGGTCCGTTTCCGCCACAATCTCCCCCCGTGCATACAGATAATAGTGAAAGCGTTGGCACGCAAACACAATACTCAGACACTCCTTCTCAATCTGTGCATAGTTCTGTTCTGTCTGAGTCAGTGCCCGCGATGCGTACCCTACTGGCTGACCCTCCTGGAACAGACAGCAGCCAAGTCCTTTCTGACTTGCATCACTCTGGATGGTGACCGGCTTGGTCACGTCGTAATATTTCAGGATCGGGGCCACTGTGATCAGACGCTTGATCTCCTCGATCGCCGCACCATGTTTGGGAAGCCAGTGCCATGGGACGGCCTTGTCCAACAGCCTCCTCAGTGGCTCGCATATCTCAGAGAGGCGGGGCATGAACCTTGCGAGGTATGTCACAAACCCAATAAACCGCTGCACCGCCTTGGCGTCCGTGGGGTGTGGCATGTCTTGGACCGCCCTGACCTTCTCTGGGTCTGCCCTGAGCCCCTCTGCTGACAGGATGTGTCCATGAAACTTGACTTCTCTGAGCCTGAACTGCAGTTTCTTCAAACTTAGCCTCAACCTAACCTCTCTGCACCTCTCCATGAGTGCTATCAGTTTAGTGTCATGGTCCTGTATAGCCTCCTCTTCTGTCTCCCCACAGCCCACTACCAGTATATCGTCTGCGATGGGCTCTACTCCACTGAGCCCTGCTAAAAGCTCATGCTGCTTTCGCTGGTATATCTCTGGGGCCACAGACACCCCAAATGGCAGCTTTAACCAACGCTTCCTGCCCCAAGGTGTCCAAAATGTGGTGGTGTAACTACTTTCCTCGTCTAGCCTGCACTGTAGGAAAGCATCCCGTGCATCCACAAGAGTGAAAATGCGAGCCCTGGGCAGCTTGTATAGGACATCCTCCAGCGTCGGCATTAAGTAGTGAGATCTCCTTAAAGCCACATTTAATGACTTTGGGTCTATACATATCCTGATCGGCTTCTCTGGCCGTCTGACAATCACCATATTGCTGATCCATTCTGTTGGCTCCGACACTGAAACCAAGTGGCCATCTTTCTCATATTTATCTAATTGTGCCTTCACTGCCTCCCTAAGTGCCACTGGAACATTACGTGGAGCAGCTTGCACTGGGGCTACATTACTGTCCAACTCAAAATGAACTTCACCTGGGACTGATTCCACAGGGGCGTTGAAAACCTCATCGTACGTACCGACAAGCTGCTGCCTGGTTAGTGGGACTGAGCTGCTATGTCCTACCATCAACAGCTCCTCAGGGATGGTGAAGCGCATTAAGCCTAGGCGCTCACTGGTTTCACCTGACAAAAGTGGTCTCTGACTGCTTCTTACTACCTCGAAGGTCAGCTTGTGTGTCTTCCCTCTCACTACACACTCGGTTTTGAATAAGCCAAATGAGGGAATTGATTGACCTGAATACAGCACCAACCTTGTTTGGCTGGGCAATAGCCTTGCTCCAGGGCCCAGCCTCCTCATGTCTTTTATGCTCATCACATCACAGGTTGCCCCTGAATCTAACTGGCACCTCTGCAACCCTCCGTTAATCTTTAAATTTGCAAACCATTTTTTTCCACCTCCCTGAACTGCCCCTATGCTCTCTGCCGTGTATATGTGAGCCTCTGCCTCCCCACTGTACATATTCTCAAGGTATTCAGTGTCAATGTCTGCTGTATGTAGCTGTCGGGTGGCCTGGCCTCTCTGCATGCATACTACAGCAAAGTGATTGAGTTTTGCGCAAATGCGGCAGGTCTTGCCATAGGCTGGGCACTGTTCCCGTCCGCGCCTGTGCGCAGTGCCGCAGAACCTACACGCAGCGCTTGAATTCGCGCCTGGCGCGTAATATTGAGGCCTGTCAGAACGTTCCTGCCTAGGTTGATATTGAGACCTGTCAGATCGTTCCTGCCTGGGTAGAACTCGTGGCCGCCGGCCATCTGACGCATGTACAGTCTCTGGTATCATTGCTGATGTCTGATGTCTATCCTGTGTCATTGCCTTTATTCTAATATCAGTCATTTCTGCAGCCCGGCATATCTCAATGGCTGATTCCAGTGTAAGATCTTTCTCTCTGAGTAGACGACGGCGCACACTCTCATCACACACCCCCAGCACTACTTTGTCTCTTATCAACTGCTCTCTGAGTTGCCCATAATCACAAGAAGACGCCTTCTCCTTCAGCCTTGTTATGAATGAATCTATGGGTTCCCCTTCATCTTGATTGCATTTCCCAAACACATATCTTTCAAAAATAATGTTCCTTGTTGGCTTAAAATATGCCTCTAAAGCAGGAATGATGACGGCCACGTCCTTCTCCTGGTCCGCCGTAAGTCCTAAATTATGTCTGTATATATGGCGACATTCACTGCCCATCACGCGTCGCAAGATTGCTGCTTGCACTTCTTTTACCTTGTCCTTCAATCCCGCTGCCAGTATGTAGTCCTCAAATTCCGATCGGAAATTATCCCAGTTACTTGCGAGATCGCCGCTCATCTTCATCTCATCTGGTGGCGGTATTGCTGTTGCCATGGTGATGCTGTGTTTTTGTTTGTAGCTTAGCTCGCCGCAAACGCTCACTGCTTCACTCCCCGACTTCTCCTTTTCCTCGATTTCCTGTGCCGTAGCGCACCATATCCGTATAATTACTCACGTAATTATAGCCACTTCTGATACCATGTTTGTGTTAAATAACGAGACAGGAGACTAGAGCGTATCCACTGTGCATCTGTATTGAATCCCAACCCATAACACAACAGCGTACCTTACATCCTGGTCCCTGCTGGACCGTACCAACACACACACCATTGTGGGGGGGTTTATATAACAATCCCATTCTCTTGTAACAGTGGTCTGCTGGCTCACCCAGCTGACATCTGATCCCGACACAAGATCTAACATCCTGTCTATTGTTAGGCCTTAACTAGATAACAGAATCGGTTTACGATGTCATCAACAGCTCAATCATTCACTGAAATCAAAAGGACATAGACAAAAACAGACAACATCCCAATCTTCCACAGTCACTGATCTGCAAACACCATCGCTTTCAACATATATTACACATATCATAAACAAATACTTTCAAACCCTCTCCATACACTCGTTAATCAACCAACAGACAGACAAACAATGTTAGTTCTTCTGCGCTCAACTTTTCTGCTCTCAATTTTTCTGCTCTGATCTCAGGCTACACTCATCTCCGGCTAATACAATCCACACTTAATTTCTACACTCCTACCTACTGCCAGAAAGAGTCTAGGAACTCTCCCTCAACGACAGAACCTCAAAGCATTCCTAGTACTTTGAGAGCCTACCGCTATTCGCCCTAACCAAAAAGCTAGCCCTCCAAAAGTCATAACCCCATTGAACGACTACCTCCCTGATTGTCTCACTCACTCACCCAGCTGTGTTCTGTATTAGCACGCTTCCTGTCACACCTTCCATGTCCCTTGTTGTAAAAAACAACTGTCAACTGTTATCTCACTTACAACTGTCTTCTGCAATCTCCACCTCTGACCTCTTGCGTCTAATCTTACCCGGCCTGCTTCGTCATCCTGTCATAAAAACCAACAGTCATTGTAACAGCTGTACATCTCGACCCCCCTTGGGCATACAACGTAATCCCCTTCCTGCTGTAAAGATCTATTCGAGGTCCCTCTCATGAGCTGCAACAGCGATCATAAATAACAGGCGCTACCACCATATGCAGGCCCCCTGCAACTTCATCAAAAGGTTAATCATTTCATACACCTCACCCTGGGGGCAAGCCGCCCCCCCAGGTTTGAATAAAACACACATTCCTACTGCCCCCAGGGGAGGCTAAATCCCTTCCCCCCAGAGGTTAAGTAGCACATATTTGCAATTTCACCCAGTATTATCTCAACTACTGTCAACACAATCATATCATTAAATCGTCATTGCATTAATAACATTGTTTCCTGACACAGACAGCAAGCCTCTATCAATAAATTATAATCTCCTACAAGTCGGAGGCTTGTGTCAACATATTAACAGTGTATTAAAGATTTACCCCATACAAGCACCTAAAAATAATCACCATTCTATACAGATTTTTCTATACAGATCTTAAAATCACATTTGTACATGCACAACACACACATAAGCATTTCTATCAACCACCACCTATTAGCAATTAAACATTATTATCAGTTAAGTTCCAATCATGCCAAGTCTCATAACTGTAAACAGAATATTCTGGAAACACCTAGCCCTGTATACAGGCGACATGTGAAAGTAATGTAGATGTATTACTCAAAATATGACGCAAGCGATATGCCACCCCCTTGGATAAGACACCCCCTGTGTAACATATTTATTGCCCATTTATTACAAGTACAATGTGTATCTGGTTTATGAATCCCAGTGTAAGTTAAGGGGCATGTATTTTAAATCCATCTAATCCTATTTTAACCGCCTGTATACAGCAAATGGCACAGTACAAATGCAGACGGGAGGCCACAACCCACAGAATGCACAATGCACAATACACAAACACAACCACTTTACAAAATGCAGAATATTCACTAGAATGCTCAATATACAAACACAACCTTTTTACAAAATGCAGAACATTCCTTTACCCGTTATCCCTGGCCCCTGAGCGAATTACCACGAATGAATTAGACCCCATCCACGTTGTACCGCGCATGCGCAGTGGCCAACGTTGCTCCCCGGACAATGTATTACGGCAAAGCATAACTAATATCATAAACGCCTTGTTCCAACATAACACACCGCCACGACATCCACCACGTTCTCTAACTCTACCCAAACATCATCCTCAAAACTCGAAACGTAACATATGTCGCTCGCAAACTCCACAAAACAACGGCACGCAAGCTAATTAGCCTAGCCAGCTCTAATGCGACGTTCAATGCCCTCACGGGAGCCCTGCCTTTCAAGATCCGTTCATCCACGCAATCCGCTCAGTACCAATCCAACCTTAAACAATTCACACAAGCTTAAAATAACCAACCACTTTAAAAGAAAATAATTTTTAAAACATTCTCACCATCCAACGCCGCACACATAGTCCAACACGAATCCTCTCTCCTACCCTTCTCTCCGCCTGCTCCATAGTACCGCGAACGTTACACACTCTCTTCAACACCATGACGTCATCAAGCAGCGACTTCTTAATATCATACACAATCGCTACTGCATCAATAATAACCCTCAAAACGGCCACAATCTCTCCACCCTACGCCTCGATTCGCTTCTTACCTGCAATCGCCGCCACAGTGTTTAATCAATTCTCTCATAACGCCATCGTAACGTCCCCAGTTTCACCGCAGACTTTTCCACAGAGCTAAGCTAGCTAGCCCCAATCACCAGTATGACTCGCCCCAGACCTATGTTCATTGGTCATTAAAATATCATAACAATACAACAATAAGCTCCTACGTTTCGCCAATCATTCCTAACCATAGCCATAGTCCCCCCATACAATCATTACTGAATGTTTAAGCTTACCATAGCTCTGTTGTCGAAATGCCCGCGGCAGATCCCACATACCGTCAACAACCACCGCGCGACTTCCTAAGTGCAATATCAGGCATATTTACCCCCCGTACTATAGACAGTGTTTAAGTTTATTATATCGCTTTTTAATCGACTTCCCATTCAAGTACTTATTTATTGTTACAGCGTAACGCAGTTAACTAACACGCCTGTCGCGCTAGACAAGACCCGACGGGTCTGCTCGGCACGGCTCTAACCACGAACACGCACCTTCGTTTAATTCGGCCGGATGGTTCCTGCAGACACGTCCAGACTATCACGCGATTAGACAGTAAACCATCCCTATTGGGCCCTTCAAGCACGAACACGACCCCGCTTATATAAAAAACCACGTATCTATACCCATAACCTCACACACCATTTCCCCGGTCACGAAGGTTCCAATTCATCTTTACCACACCTGATTTGCATGTTCCCAATAGCAACAGAGCCCATTCTATACACAGCTCTCCTTCCATTCAGAACACTAAAATTATCATTCATTACCGCGCTCCTTGTCCCGAGAATACGTTTCTAGGGTTCTGGTATTACTCAGGAAGCGCCACCCTATCGCACGCCAAAGACCACCGTGGTTCCCTGGCCAGGAAAACCTGTAGTCAGTCGCCATACGACGCTTATAACCTGTCCCGCAACCAGATAGGCTGTGAATCTCCAATGTCTCTTCATGTTTCCATGAGGCTACTTGGTGCAACCCCCCTCGTATAGTTCATAAAGTATATTCCATACGAGGCTCAACCCCCGTGGCCCGCATAGGCCAGGAACGGCCTCCTGTGTCTGAACAAACACACAAACATAAAAAGCCCACGTTTGCATGTTCACTGCACAACAAGCGCGATCCTCATACCTCCGGACATCCTAACCTAAGTCACCGCTCCCCCATCCCTGCATTCAAAAGGCCATATTCACCGTGGGTCCCAACAAGTGGCGTACACAACCAACCTTCATCCTGTCCCTCTCTCCTCCATTTCAGACAACAAGCCCCTCATCTATAACTTCAAACGCAGCAACCCCCAGCTCTTTTCCCCGTATGTCCCCAACACACAGCAAGGTCCAGAGACCTCACCGCACCTCTTCAGGGGGGGGGCACAGGGTGGGAAGAACGGCACCATTTCTGTAGTAAATTCCCACAGAACCCTACAATAATCTGAGGTTATTGTAGTACAGTACAAATGAGATTGCTTATCTGGAAGGAGGAGAAAGGGATCATATTGATAGAATTGTTGATCTCTTCATCTGACTTAAAGCAGATGAAGAATTAAACGTGTAGCCAGACAAACCATGAACTATAGTCCAATTCAACATTTATTTGATCAGAGCCAGAGGCCAAGGTGAATAAGACAAAAGATTATCAGAAAACATTAACAGGGCTGTCTGTGTACAGAAATCACAATCAGGTTTGCATTCTCAAACCCCAATATGTACAGCAACAGTCACTTGGTAACATAATTTGAACATACATTGACCATACTGCACACATTGTGAGGTTTTGCCCGCTGCTCACCACCTTTTCTCTGTTTCTTTAAAGCCTACTGTTAGAAATTCCCTTCTCACTCACTCTCTCTAGCCCCCACCCTCTCGTTCTTTACTCTCGTTTACTCTCAGTGGCCACACCTGGACTATTATCAATTACCTCTCGCACCTGTGGTGGCAGGCTAATTAGTTCCCCTGTGGGCTTTAAATACCAGGGCTCTTCCCCTCGTTTCGGCGTGGGGTCGTGTTGTATTCATGCTGAGTCATATTCTCTAACATCTAGACTCTTTCGGGAGATCCTCTGGTCTACCAATGCTGTATATGGATTTCTCCAGCCTTGAGATGTTTTGCTCCAGCCTTCGTCTGCTGTCGCCGTAGCCTGTGGAGGAGACTGTTCTGCGCTCCCTGTAACTTCCACGGGAGGCACCCCAGCGTTCCACTGCAGACCCCTGCGCAGCTGTTCGTCCTGACGCACATCTAGACCAACGCGCATCTCCCGGACCCTCGGGCTTGGCACGCTCTCCAGTCACCAGCGCGCAACGCGCATCTGCAAGGGCTTGGCACGCTCTCCAGTCACCAGCGCGCAACGCGCATCTTCAAGGGCTTTGGCCACCTGTCGCCGTTTGCCTGGAGGGAGACATTGTACTGCGCTCTCTAATTCTCTACGGGAGGTATTCCAGTGTTCCACTCCAGACCAGCGCGCCAGATGCGCTCAAGCCTTCGCCACCTGCCGCCGTTTGCCTGGAGGGAGACACTGTACTGCGCTCTCTAATCCTCTACGGGAGGTATTCCAGTGTTCCACTTCAGACCTTCGAGCTTGGCACGCTCCTCCGTACCAGCGCACAGACGCGCATCTTCCAGACCTTCGAGCTTGGCACGCTCCTCCGTACCTGCGCACAGACGCGCATCTTCCAGACCTTCGAGCTTGGCACGCTCTCCAGACCTCAGCGCGCCGACGCGCATCTTCCAGACCTTCCTGCTTGGCACACTCCTCCACGCAGACGCACCAGATGCGTCTCTCGGTTCCGACGCGCACACCAAGGTGTGGCGCGCACTCTGTTCCTCGGCTCCGACAGCGGCTACCCGGTGGACGACACCCTCGCCACCGCCACTGTTCCGACGCGCACACCAAGGTGTGGCGCGCACTCTGTTCCTCGGCTCCGACAGCGGCTACCCGGTGGACGACACCCTCGCCACCGCCACTGTTCCGACGCGCACACCAAGGTGTGGCGCGCACTCTGTTCCTCGGCTCCGACAGCGGCTACCCGGTGGACGACACCCTCGCCACCGCCACTGTTCCGACGCGCACACCAAGGTGTGGCGCGCACTCTGTTCCTCGGCTCCGACAGCGGCTACCCGGTGGACGACACCCTCGCCACCGCCACTGTTCCGACGCGCACACCAAGGTGTGGCGCGCACTCTGTTCCTCGGCTCCGACAGTCGGCTACCCGGTGGACGACACCCTCGCCACCGCCACTGTTCCAGCACTCTGTCCCTCGGCTCGGACAGCCAGCCACCCGGTGGCGATGCCCTCGCCCCGCTGCTGTCCCTGTACCATTACGCTTACGCCTGGGTGAGTTTTGATTGTGATGTCACTCACCCAGCGTAGTGCCCTTGCCCCCGTTCCCGCTGCTGTCCCTGTACCTTTACGCATACGCCTGGGTGAGTTTTGATTGTGATGTCACTCACTCAGCGTAGTGCCCTTGCCCCCGTTCCCGCTGCTGTCCCTGTACCTTTACGCATACGCCTGGGTGAGTTTTGATTGTGATGTCACTCACTCAGCGTAATGCCTCTTGCCCCCGTTCCCGCTGCTGTCCCTGTACCTTTACGCATACGCCTGGGTGAGTTTTGATTGTGATGTCACTCACTCAGCGTAATGCCCCTTGCCCTCGTCCCGCTGCTGTCCCTGCACCATTACGCATACGCCTGGGTGAGTTTTGATTGTGATGTCACTCACCCAGCGTATTGCCTCCTTTAGTTCTCACTTTGTTATTAGTTTGGACATTTCATCTCCCACTCTGTTTTGTTCTCTCGTGGATATTATTTTGGACATTTCATCTCCCACTGTGTGTTTGTTCACACGAAGATAGTATTTACTTTGTTACTTTGTTATTTGGACTGTTCTGCATCTGCTCTGTTTGTTCCCTTTGAATATTAACCCTCTCCTCTGTTCTGCAGAGCGGCCCAGATGTTTTCCCACCAGTCCCCAGTTCCTCCCTGTCCCCAGCCCGCCTCCGCGGTTCTCTGTCCCCAGTTCCTCCCTGTTCCCCAGCCCGCCTCCGCGGGCCTCAGTCCCCTCTGTCCCAAGTTCTCCCCTTCTAGTTCCTCCTAGTCCCTAGTCCTCTTTCCCTAGTTCTCCTAGTCTCTAGTTCCTCTGTTCCCTAGGCGTTCCCTTAACCTTCCCTTAGGCGTTCCCTTACCTTCCCATAGTGTTCCCTTTTCCTGCCCGCCTCTTAAAGGCACTTTACCTTCCCCTCTTGTGTTATTCCAGTGTTTTGTGTTTTCTCCCTTAAAGGGACAGTGCCCTTTTTCCCTGTTCTAAATAAATATCTGTTTCTTGGCAAACCATCATACCTGTCTTGTGTTGTGCGATTGGGGTCGGTTACAAACCATAACACACATTATACATGAGTAAATCTGGTTTCAGATATTAAGGATTACACTAAACTTAAACAACAAATGGTGTTTCCCATGTATTTACTCACATAAAATGCAAACAGCACAGCAGTCTCTCGATGGTGGAGCGGTGGAGCCGCAGACCCCTGGGGTTGGTTTGGTCTGGGCTTCAGAACTACCATTTTGTATCCCCTTATATCCTATCATTTCTAGCCAATAATAGAATACAGTTGGTCCAATCAGGCGTCTTCTGTGGGCGATCTCCTGTGGGGGCTGGCAGCCCCCACCTCTGGGTTTCTCTGTGGGGGGGCCGGCTGCCCCCACCTCCTTGATCTCCTGTGTGTTCCTGTTGGGTCTTGTCTCACGGGTGGGGGCTGGCATGATGTCATCTGGTGGGGTGGTGTGAATACTCTTTGACCCTTTGGGCCATATTACCATACAGTACTAACCATAATTACATAGTGGGGGTGGAGAATGGCTCTCTGTCACCCCTGTTCCATCCATATTTAGCACTGAAAACCCACTCTGCTAGTTGACAGAGTAGCTGTGATGACTTCTTTAACAAGAGTGTAATCACCCTTCAAACCTTATTTCTAATATTATGGTTTACTCTTTTGATACTAAACAGTTGATTAATAGATCCATGACTCTTCAGCATGTAATCAGCATCTACATACAGTCAGTTTGAGTGAGGGCTTTGTGACCTGTAACTATTCCCCTACATACCATTTGGGTAAGCAGCCTTCTCATGAGAGGGGGTTGGTGTGGAATGTCTGTCTCTCCTACATTATGACTCTCTAATTATTCACACATATTATTTATGAAATTCAACGTCAATATTTACCACAGTTTCTATACAATTCAGTTATATGACATTTAGGTATGACACAGGACTACACAAGCATTTTTAGTATAGAAATGTGTCAACAGACTAAAGCAGGGAACCACAATATTTTGCATACGAATTATGCAGAATGTAATATCATAACTGTCTATTACTTTTCTTGCAATTGAGCCAATTTTCCTTAGGTACGGTTTTGAGGTGTGTGTTCAACAGAATGTAGTATCAAAAACACATTCACAAAAAGTATGGGTTACTGAATGCTGAACTGCACTATTATAATCACTAAGCCAGACCTTACCTGTGTCCCTGTATCACTTGTCTCTGCTGCCCTTTGATACAAAAAATTTCCCTATGTCCATTTTCCTTTTTTTTTTTGCATATTTCAGTTAGTCACAGTAAAAGTCACCTAGTAAAAGTGAGATAATTGACAATATCAAAACATGCTAGGGCTGTACCGAATAGTTCGAAGCTTCGTTCATAATGTTGACATTCGAATTCTAAATCAACATAAAAAATTGTAAAAAAAAAAAAAAAAAAAAAAAAAATTACATTTTTATTTGCCAAGGTATGGCGAGTGCCATACCTTGCCATACCAAATGGACGCCCCTGCTCGAGCCCCTAGCTGTCCCCCGGAACACTCCTAAAAACAACAACCTAACATCTGAATACACAGCACATCTAAGTAAGAGTTGTGGTGACATTGAGTCATGAAAACAAGAAGCCACACGCAGTGTCCTGGTCTGCTCTTTCAAACATTCCCTGGGGCTCATAAATCATTTATGACACACTTTTATGATCATATTATTATATTAATATACAAACTAGGACGTGTGGGAATTTTCTCATCATTAGAATACAATTTGAATTTAATTGTTTACCTGGCATCATCCAACAATCATATCTGAGCTTCCTTAGTGTTTTTCTCTTTAGTTTAGTCATCTCATCTGTAGCTTCCTACTACATCTGTAGCTTCCTTAGTGTTTCTCTTTATTTGCCTACAGCCATCTGAGCTTTAGTGTTTTCCTCTTTAATTTGGTCATCTGTAGCTTCCTACTACAGCCATCTGAGCTTTAGTGTTTTCCTCTTTAATTTGGTCATCTGTAGCTTCCTACTACAGCCATCTGAGCTTTAGTGTTTTCCTCTTTAATTTGGTCATCTGTAGCTTCCTACTACAGCCATCTGAGCTTCTTTAGTGTTTTCCTCTTTAATTTGGTCATCTGTAGCTTCCTACTACAGCCATCTGAGCTTCTTTAGTGTGTTTCTCTTTAGTTTGGTCATCTGTAGCTTCCTACTACAGCCATCTGAGCTTCTTTAGTGTGTTTCTCTTTAGTTTGGTCATCTGTAGCTTCCTACTACAGCCACCTGAGACCCAACACATTTTAGAGGGGTATCTTTAGGGGGAGATAGCAGGTCAACAGTACATGCCACATACAAGTGGTATACCTCATATGAAAGCTCGGAACCTGGAGATGAATTTGCGATGCACTGTGTGTCAAGTTCTTCTATAGTCATAGATCTGTAATAAACATTGTGTTTGGGTTAGGAGCATATTCAAATGTAGACAGTTTAGAGAGTATAAGGGCTTAGAACATCATGATGGAAGTGTTGGATGTCCGTTTCCATGCTTAATTATGTCTCATAAGTTGTTACAGCAATTTCTGGGTTGATACCATTTGTTACACAGATTTGGTGCAAAATGTATGTTTTTAGAATTTATAAACATGCTAATAAAAAAATAAAAAAAATACACAATAAGGCACCAATATCTTGAGAAACACCATAGAAAATGCTGTAATTTGGTATCAAATACTTGACATTTGGAGATTTCTGTAAGAATAGCATTTTCGGCGATTGGATGGCGAGCACTTCTGTTCTGGAAATGGCTCAGAAACCCCTCCTTGTGGTCAATAAACCTAAGATAGCCATGTGACAGACACACACTGAATGCCCTGGGTCTCTAGTTTGTGGTTGTGACGTTTCATGAGCTTTAAACTTGTGCTTAAAAAAAATTGCTGAATGCCCTCCAATACGATGTTCAGTTCAGCATGTGTGGCCCTATCCAGTCTGTACTATAGTAGTTACTCTCTACGGTTACAAGAGGCAATATGCAACATTCTAAGCTGCCAGTAACAATGCCTTGGATTTTTGTGTGCAACTACAGAAACCAAAAGGGTTGAGAGACACATACAGACACAATTAATTTAATTGAATGAATACAGTGGACAGTGGCTCAAGAGCGGTCGTCTGGTAATGAGATGGTTCCCGGTTCGGTTCCGGCCCCTCCCGTCAGTGTGTCAAGGTGTCCTTTTTAGTTTAGTTTATTTGACAATTATTAAAATACATTACATGTTACAACAATTCATGCATCCTACAATTATCAAGGATAGCACAAAAAAGTCACAGACTTATTTCCATTGTGGTCCTTGGTCTCAGCAGCACATATTTACTATTTACATAAACATGTATTACACATATTACCATCAGCCTACAGTATATTGCTAAAAATAGAATTAAAAGGTAAAATACAACATTATTAATCAAATATACAAATACAATATATAAAATTTACAGACACACTAAAACTACACTACATCTATTCGAATACCAACCGGTTCATGCTTCCGCGTTCGCGTTTTGCTAATCTGATTGGCCACTGCCGTTTCTGGTGCGATCTGATTGGCATGTGCGCCCAATCGCGTGACGCGCCCATTTCCGCCTCGACCAGCAGCAAACTACCTAACGCCTAGTTTATCACTGGTTAAGCTTAGGCGACTCTTTCGAAGTTGGTTAAGGTTAGAGTTTGGAATCAGGGCTGGCGTTCTATCGCCCTGCTCTAAGACAAACTCTAACCTTAACCAACTTCGAAAGAGTGCCTAAGCTTAACCGGCGAAAGAACTTGCCGTCACACGATTGGTGCGACCAGAACATCAGTGGCCAATCAGAGCGCAAAACGTGAATGCGGAAGCATGAACCGGTTGGTATTCGAATAGACGCAGCTTATTTGAATAGACAATTAAGTATTCAGACATAGATATCTATTCAAACCCAAGGCATTAAATTAGATTATTATGTTATATTATATTATGTTTTATGTATTATGCAGTCACTACCGAAACACTGGGTGTTTTGTAAAAAAATTTAGTATATTGAGTTATAAACTAAAATGTTATGATACTGATTGGTTAAATGTACGTTCAATTTCATCAATCATTAACTCTGAAATCAATATGATCAGTGTTATGCATTTTACAGAGAAAGATTGCTTTAAGATTTTGATCTAATTGTATCAATTGAACTTAGAAATTTGGTAAAAATTAAATTTTTATTGATTTAATTGTGAAAACCTTCAAGAATAATTTTCAAAAATACTCTTTAGAGAAGGGAAGGAAACACAATCGTAACAGGTTAATATAATACCTTTTCACTATAGTGTATTATACTATGTTTCGGTAGTGACCATTTTTGGGAGAGGAAAAACATTCCAAAAGATTCTGAAAAAACAATATAAAAATTGCCGGTACGCTCACTAGATATATATACTTTAGATATGGTACAATATATATTCTGACAAAGTTTTGGGAATAAACATACAAAAGATTCTAAATATTTCCAACCTGACTTTCAAGCAATTCGGTAGAATGGTCCATATATTGAGTAAAATAAATATTGCCTATATTTATCGTAACGTACAGTATATTATAACCGATAAGGGCATAAAGACCCTCAACTGCACCTTTGTTTACTTTTCTTTTTCATATTCAGATAAAATGTTATTGCTTATATTTATGTCTTTCTTCTATTACCCTGCCCCCATATCCTGTACCTCTCATCCCCCCCTGCTGCCCGAATCCAAGGAGATCAATAAAGGAATATCTTATCTCATCTTATCTAGCAGTGTTGCAGCGTCACAGAGGATCAGAGATACAGTACATCCAGTAGAGCAACCAAGTATAGCTTTACAAACAAACAACTAGATTTGAACGAATCTATTCCTATAAAGGAGCCAGTCTCAGTAATGTGGTCCCTCTTTTAGCATCTATTCATGGGTCTAAATCTATTGTAAATTAAGACGACTGAAGGAAATACTGTAAAACACGGATCTATTTAACTCATGTTTGACATTGACAACAGTCTGGTCCCCTGCAGTCAAGAGGTGTGTGACGTCATTAAATCTGTGTATTGTATTTAAATAGCGACATCATTACAATGTAAGCTAACCATACTGCAAGAATAGAGGCAGATTACCAGGGGTTTGATTAGAAGAAAAAAAATATTAAAAGGTGTCGATTTTCTTTTGACATATAGTCCATTCATGCTGAGTGAATCAGTTCCACATTTGTGTATTAAAAATGTTTTGGGGAATTAAATGATCAAAAATCTATCGAATCGAATCGTGGTCAAATGAAGAGATTTCATTATGTATTGAATCGTTGCCTGAGGAATCGTAATCTAATCGAATTGTTGTGGGGTCAAATATTTACACCCCTACCGATTACAGATCAGTTCAGATCAGTCATCCCTACGAATACAATATAGAGACAGTATTTGCGGGTGGGAAGCCGGTGGGGTACACAAGTCCTGGTCGTTGCAAACAGCGACTCCTACTGGTCGGTCGGGGTGCCTGTTCAGCAGGGAGGGGATCTGGGGGAAATAGCGTGAACCTCCGCACGTGTTACGTTCTCCCAGTGAAACTCCTCGCGCTCAGGTGAAAAGAAGCGGCTGGCGACTCCACATGTATCGGAAAAGACATTTGGTAGTTCTACACCCTCCCAAAGACCGACAGTGGGGCAATGCGCGCAATGACCAGGAAGGGAATTGGCATAGGGAGGTGTAGTCTGACATCACTTTAGTTTCCCGCGCGGTCCACCCGTATAGGGATTTATCATTAGGAAAATGTATTATCGGCTATTGTAACAATTCTGCCCCATGAACATTATAATAACTTTATTTGTATAGCACTTTTCATACAGAGGTTGCAGCCCCATGAACATTGGCAAGCTTTCCATTTTTGCACAAAATGAGTTCCCCTTCTATCACTAACATTAAGCATTTTTGGTTGAAATAAAGGTAGTTATAAGGTTTCTAATTTGTCAACTACACTTACCAGTAGAACGCCTGTCGTTCAGTGCTGTTGTTGTCAGCAGCGCCAGAGAGAAGTGTAGTTCCTCAGTGAACGAAAACATAAACGTTGTTATTTTGCTACCTTTGCAATTAATTGCGAATTTTTTCATGTTGAGCTATAGATTGTGGATGAATACACACAGAAAGGTACGCGTCTATACTTTTACCAACAAACTTCCAGTTCCACGTTCGCGTTCTGCGATCTGATTGGCCACTGACGTTTCTGGTCATGTGACATGTGCGCCAATCGCATGACACCTGTTTCTGCGCCTATTTCCGCCTCAAACAGCCTGCAAACTACCTAACGCCTAGTTATATCACTGGTTAAGCTTAGGCGACTCTTTCGAAGTTGGTTAAGGTTAAAGTTTGGAATCAGGGCTGGTGTTCTATCGCCCTGCTCTAAGACAAACTCTAACCTTAACCAACTTCGAAAGAGTGCATAAGCTTAACCAGTGATAGTAACAGGCGTCACATGATTGGCGCAGATGTCACATGACCAGTAACGTCAGTAACCAATTAGATCGCGGAAAAATGCAAGATAGTTGGTAAAAGTATTGACGCAAAAGGCACACCATGCCAATGTTCATGCTTTATTCGTTTTAAACGAGTCGATTTAGAAATGGGTTCATTGGAAATACATGGCGATTTCAAGAGGGGTGGACCGCGCGGGAAACAGCAATGACCGTAACCACTACACTTCCCTATAACGACTAAATTTGGGGATGGGAGAAAAAGAGAAAAGCAAAAAAATTATAATAATAAATATGCACTGGCATAAGAACAGGGGTGCAGTGCTGGGCATACGCGGTCAAACGACGTTTGGGCTTCGTCACTGAGGCCGAAGTGCGCGCATCCTATTATTATGCAAAGTCTAGGTGATAAGTGCCGGCTGGCCACACAAAAATGACTCGTCGCGCCACTTATCACCTAGACTTTGCATAATAATAGGATACCGACAACCAAATACAAGCCCTGTAGGTGGGGGGTTGCTTGATCTCTCGACTGGAAGGATGAGACGAGGTGTATCATCTGTTCTGTGCGCAACCGAGGGAACATGTATGCACGCGCGCGCGTGCGCGGGCGTTTGGCCTTCGCCCATATTACGACTGCACCCCTGCATAAGAAGATCCTAGAAATACACTCCATTCAAAACCTAGGTTATCCATTCAGAGAATGTGATTGACAGCAATGATACAATGACGATGATATAGATGGTGAAGAACACGGCGTCTATGCAGTAGGCCACTCGCTCCCAGGATCCTGGCCTCTTGCCTTGCGCCACACTGTTGGCAGAGGCCCAGTCCTGCCGGGCGCCAGTCACCGCTTCTAGGATCCTCTTCAACAGGTCGGGGTCACTCGGCCACTTCAGACCCTGGCTCTTTGCTCCTGGTTTGTCCTCGTCTTCCCCGGCACCTCCCATGGGCTCTGTGTGGAATATTCATTAAACTTTTTATTTCAATTCGATCGTTTCCAATGGCGTCAAGCATACAAACATAATAAATACATTATGAATACAATTTAAAAGGAAATACAAGAAATGATGCAATATACAATAAGTGCAATAATAATAATAATAATAATAATAATAATAATAATAATAATAATAATAATAATAATAATAATAATAATAATAATAATAATAATAATAATAATAATAATAATAATAATAATAATAATAATAATAATAAATCACATTTCTATAGCGCCTTTCAGGAAACCCAAGGTCGCTTCACAATCAAGAGGGCTAGGGAAAGGGGGGCAATAGGGGAAAAGGGGGGGGGGTGAGGGCAGGTAAGGGATAATGAACCTAATCTAATCTAAACTAACTAATGGGTGAAGAGGTGTGTTTTGAGAGCAGTTTTGAAGGTGCCCAGGGTTGGGGCGTTGCGGTTTTCCTGGAGGAGAAAGTTCCAGAGGGTAGGGGACGCCACGCTGAAGACTCTGTCACCGAAAGTCCACAACCTGGTGCGAGGGATGGAGAGGAGACCCAGATCAGAGGATCGTAGGTTCCGGGATGGAGTGTGCTGGTGGAGGAGATCATGGCGAGGGCATGGAGGGACTTCTAGGTGAGGAGCAGAAGGATATCCGGAACTTGACTGGGAGGCAGTGGAGGTGGATGAGGGTGGGGGTGATGTGCTGCCAGGGCTTGGTGTGAGTGAGAACCCTGGCAGCTGAGTTCTGTACATACTGGAGCAGCCTGTCCAGGGCTTTGCTGGGTACCCCGAACAGGACTCCGTTGCAGTAGTCCAACCGGGAAATGATAAAGGAGTGGATCAGGGTCTCAGCCATAGAATCTGAGAGTGAGGGTCGGAGACAGGAGATGTTTTTGAGGTGGTAGAAGGCAGACTTGGTAACGGATTTGATGTGGGAGTAAAAATGAAAATGTGGAGTCGAGGGTGACGCCCAGGTTACGGACTTCGAGAGACGGGGAGTTGGAACAGCCGCCAACATGGAGGAGGAGATCTCCAACCTTCGAGAGCAGTGCCTTGGGGGCCACAACCATGAGCTCTGTCTTTTTGCTGTTGAGTTTAAGTAGTTTGGTTGACATGCAGGTTTTTATGGCGTGGAGGCAGTAAAGACTGTGGGGGGAGCTGGGAGGATGGTGAGGTGCTGAGATAGAGCTGAGTATCATCAGCGTAGCAGTGGAAGTTGAGTCCGTAGTGACGTATGAACTGACCGAGGGGGGTTATGTAAATGGTGAAAAGTAGGGGACCCAGCACGGAGCCTAGGGGGGGTGGGGGGAGGTTGACTGGGGCCGGGGGGGAGGATGAGCCACTGACGCTGACAAACTGAGACCTATTTGTGAGATATGAGTGAAACCAAGACAGAGCTGTACCAGTGATGCCAAGGTTGTCGGAAAGGCAGTGAGATATTGTATCAAACGCCGCAGAGGTCGAGAAGGATGAGAATAGAAATGTGTAATAGAAATAGAAATGTGTACAATCAATTAAAACAATTACAGATTATGGTGGAATGGTTGGTGATCAAGGATTTAAACTGACCAAAGGATACAAGTATCAAGTTTTATTGTATGATGTTCGATGTGTCAGGAGCACAGAAGCTAAAAGCAGATTTCCCAAGTTCAGTACAATATAAGTCATGATATCACAACACGATACAAGCTCCTTTTTAGAATTCAGAAATCTCACCTTGGCAGCCGGCTTGTGCCCTTGTGTCCACTGAGGCTTTGAGAGACCTCTGAGTGTCCTTGCAGGCTTTGAGAGACCTCTGAGAGTCCTTCTCAATGCATCCATCAAGGCTGATGAGGAAACTGAGCAGCATGGACTCCAGGACACTGGTGCCCACCATGAGGAAGATTGAGATGCCATAACAGACTAGAACAGCACGGAACAAAATGACAATGTTGTCTTCACGTTCAATAGGGCTAGGCAATAAAACAACATCGATAATTGTCGCAATATAACCGTTGAAGAAAATCTAGTTTTGAGCAATTATTTTAATATACAGTACCCTCGAGAAATGTTTGTTTATATGTTTGTATGAGTCTATACATTGTCTTAAGTGATGATTGAGAGGGATTATGTTTGTATCAGTCTATACGTTGTTTTAAGTGATGATTGAGAGGCATTATGTTTATATGAGTCTATACATTGTCTTAAATGATGATTGAGAGGGATTATGAGTTGTATTAATAGTTATTTTTTGGGGGGGGGGGGGGTAATTCTACAAATTATACCTTTATACATCGATCAGATTTGTTAGGATTACAAAAATGTCTAACGTTGCTAATAATGTGACCTACACATTTTTGAAAAAATTTATATATATTTTTATCTTTTTGTTTAATTTAAAACATGTTTACTCAGTTAAAGGTGTATCTGATATTTTTAGTGTAAGATCAAGCCGATAAACAATGGTTAAATTTGTTCAGCCTTTTTTGACCATATTTACCAATGCTGTCATAACTTAACAAGGGCAATGTAAATTATTAAACAAACTACTGCTGTGCAGATTTCAATAAAACAAGACAATTCTGAGTCAGAGGTACGTGTTTGTTTTGGCATGTGATGTGTCTGTGTATCCTTGCTTTGCATGGGATGTTTGGGGAGTGACTACCTATGGTTACCTGCTGCCCAGCTGGAAGAAAGATTTTAAAGGGGCTATGCACTGCTATTCCTAGCACTATTTGGGCAACTTTACACAATTCCTGTTAGTCTATTGAAGACATTTGTAAGTTTTTTTTCAAAAAAATTCATTGTTTTATATTTCTAATCAAGTACTCGAAACCATCATTTTTCAGCCTCAAGAAATCAGGCTGTTATGGCCTGGCTCCGCCCATAAGCACTTTGAGTGACAGTCAGACCACAGTCTGCACTGGTAGAGGGAGGGAGGGAGGGGGGGAAGAGAGAGAGAGTTCAGTTCAGTTCAGAGTTTTTATTTGCCACATGGAATAATACAATCATAGTTTCTTCATTAAAAAATCATAAATAGTCATTCCATGGACAAAAGGAGCAGGAAGAAGAATAAATCTTATAGTTATATAGTTACCTGCCCCTTATTCCTAAACTAACATGTATTTTCTTAATGGTCGGCGTATAACCTTATTTACACAAATAATCATTTATACCATGAGAGAGAGAGAGAGAGAGAGAGAGAGAGAGAGAGAGAGAGAGAGAGAGAGAGAGAGAGAGAGAGAGAGAGAGAAATGTTCTACTGTGTTCTACCCCCCTCCCTTCCTCTTCTCTCGGCTTCCACTCTCTCTCTCTCGCTCTCTCTCTCTCGCTCTCTCTCTCTCGCTCTCTCTCTCTCTCTTTTTTTCTTTCTTTCAATCTCCCATGTGGCGCGCGGCCGGCAGGTACCCCCCCCCCCCCCCCCCCCCCAAGTGCCCCCTCTCTCTCCCTCCCTCCTTCTCTCTTCCTTTCTCTCCTTTCTCTCCCACTCGGCTCTCGCTGATGAGACGGGGCAACTTTTTTCTTTTCTTTCTTTCAATCTCCCGTGTGGCGCGCGGCCGGCAGGTACCCCCCCCCCAAGTGCCCCCTCTCTCTCCCTCCCTCCCTCTCTCTTCCTTTCTCTCCTTTCTCTCCCTCTCGGCTCTCTCTTCCTTTCTCTCCCTCCAAAGCGCACGGCCCCGCAGCTTCACTCGCTGTCTTTTCTAGGTAGAATGGGGGCGGGCATTAGCTCCAACCACAGAGCCAATCGCATCACTGTGCGCCTAATGACGTGACTCAGGACTTCAAATCAAAATGACCCGATTTACTAGAGGTCGAGAGGGGCTGGGCTGAATCGGAGCAATCCGCCAATATGGTATTTAGACCCTAAAACACATTGATACGAACTCCTATTACTATAATACAATGCTAGAGACTGAAAAATGACATTTATAATGCATAGCCCCTTTAAACATTCTGTAAAAGGTTGACAGCTGATCAAACTAGACAAGTAATTATATTACACAGGATACTATTGTTGTATGTGGTAGCTTGTTTATATTTCAGAAGTATGGTATTTAGAGGCGGTTAGGTGGCCGAGCGGAGATTGCGTTCGTCACCAGCCCCGGAGCTGTGAGCTGGATTCGCCTGTTCGAATCCAGCTCACAGCTCCGGGGTTGTCACCAGCTTGGCTGGCCGTCTGCACTAATACAATTGGCTGTATTAGAGGGTGGGAGAAGCTGGCGGGGTGGGTCCGGGTCGTTGTAAACAGCGACTCCTACAGTTCGGTCGGGGCGCCTGCTAAGCGCGGATAGGACTCGAGGGGGATAGTGTGGTCCTCCCACACGCTACGCCCTCTCGATGAGAATCCGCGCTGCCAGGTGAAAAGAAGCGGTGATTGGCTGGACGTGTGTCGGAGGAAGCACGTGGTAGCCTCCACTCTCCCAGATGATCTGACTGTGGGGGGTAAGTGCGCAGCGACCAGGAAGGGACTGGGAATTGGCATACGACTAACATTGGGATGGGAGAAAATCGGAGGAAAATGGAGGGGGAAAAATACAAAAAAAAAAAAAAAAAAAGTATGGTATTTAGACTTGGGCCTCAAAATGAATGGAAGTGAATGAGGAGCCTGGGTGAAATATCCCTTTAAGAGTTCCCAAAGACTCAGATGAACTTTAAAGACATACTAAGTAGTTTATCACTAAACAATGTTTACAACCGCTTTACCACGGAACGTAGATCAGACCAAACTGTCCAGGCATTACGGATCAAATATGACTCAAGATCCAGCGATATCATACTTACCACTAAAATGTTGTCAGAAACACATTTTAGGTTCAACTCAACTTCAACTGGAAAAAGAGAAAGTTAACGTTCTTTATGAAACGTTGAATATGTAATATATGTACGTATTTGTAATATGTACACATTGTACAATACAATATGTAAATAAATATACTTCGTTGCACAAAGGCTGAAAAGTCCCGTGCAGCAAAATAGAAAGAAAGACAGAAAATCCAGGCAGAGGGAGAAGATGATTGAAATTATTGAGAGGGATTATGTTTGCATGAGATTATGTTTGCGTTGTCTTAACCCTTTCACTACCACACTACAGACGGTTGTAGTGTGGTAGTGAAAGGGGTAACCTTCTGTATTGTCGCAGTGAAAGGGTTAACCATTTGGTATTGTGGTAGAGAAAGGGTTAAGTGACGATTGAGAGGGATTATGTTTGTATGAGTCTATATGTTGTCTTAAGTGATGATATTTCTTTTGAGTCTATTCGTTGTCTCAAGTGATGATTGAGAGGGATTATGTTTGTATTTATATCTAAATATTAGTTTGAACCCCTTTAGACATAAAACGCCCGCTAATAATGGATTATATAGCCTGTGTATATACACACAAATGTGTTTCCCGGTTTCAATGGGTTAAATGATGATTGAGAGGGATTATGTTTGCATGAGTTGTATTACATCGTTTTTTTGGGGGGGGGGGGGGGGGGGGGATTCTACTAATTATACCTTTAAAAAGTTCAATCTTGGTCAGAATATACATTGATCAGATTTGTTGGGATTAAAAGAATTTCTAGGGTTGCTAATAATCGTGACATGCACATTTTTTTGTTTAATTTGAAACATGTTTACTCAGTTAAAGGTATATCTGATATTTTTTGTGTAAGATCAAGCCGATAAACAATGGTTACATTTATTTCACAGCATATTTACCAAGGTTGTCATAACTTCACGAGGGTACTGTACATAACTTCACGAGGGTACTGTACATAACTTCACGAGGGGTCATGTACATAACTTCATGAGGGTACTGTACATAACTTCACGAGGGTACTGTACATAACTTCATGAGGGGTCATGTACATAACTTCATGAGGGTACTGTACATAACTTCACGAGGGTCATGTACATAACTTCATGAGGGTACTGTACATAACTTCACGAGGGTCATGTACATAACTTCACGAGGGTCATGTACATAACTTCATGAGGGTAATGTACATAACTTCACGAGGGTCATGTACATAACTTCACGATGGTCATGTACATAACATCACGAGGGTACTGTACATAACTTCATGAGGGTCATGTACATAACTTCACGAGGGTCATGTACATAACTTCACGAGGGTCATGTACATAACTTCATGAGGGTACTGTACATAACTTCACGAGGGTCATGTACATAACTTCATGAGGGGTAATGTACATAACTTCACGAGGGGTCATGTACATAACTTCATGAGGGTACTGTACATAACTTCACGAGGGTACTGTACATAACTTCATGAGGGGTCATGTACATAACTTCATGAGGGTACTGTACATAACTTCACGAGGGTCATGTACATAACTTCATGAGGGTACTGTACATAACTTCACGAGGGTCATGTACATAACTTCACGAGGGTCATGTACATAACTTCATGAGGGTAATGTACATAACTTCACGAGGGTCATGTACATAACTTCACGATGGTCATGTACATAACTTCACGAGGGTACTGTACATAACTTCACGAGGGTCATGTACATAACTTCATGAGGGTACTGTACATAACTTCACGAGGGTCATGTACATAACTTCATGAGGGGTAATGTACATAACTTCACGAGGGTACTGTACATAACTTCACAAGGGTACTGTACATAACTTCACGAGGGTACTGTACATAACTTCATGAGGGTCATGTACATAACTTCACGAGGGTCATGTACATAACTTCACGAGGGTACTGTACATAACTTCATGAGGGTACTGTACATAACTTCACGAGGGTACTGTACATAACTTCATGAGGGTCATGTACATAACTTCACGAGGGTACTGTACATAACTTCACGAGGGTACTGTACATAACTTCATGAGGGTCATGTACATAACTTCACGAGGGTACTGTACATAACTTCACGAGGGTACTGTACATAACTTCATGAGGGTCATGTACATATCTTCACGAGGGTCATGTACATAACTTCACGAGGGTCATGTACATAACTTCACGAGGGTCATGTACATAACTTCATGAGGGTAATGTACATAACTTCACGAGGGTACTGTACATAACTTCACGAGGGTACTGTACATAACTTCACACGGGTACTGTACATAACTTCACGAGGGTTCTGTATGTAGCACTTGTGTCACTAACAGTAACAGCTGTTTGCCACGGGCACAGTTCTAGGTTCGAATGAGACGAGGAGTAATATGCACAATTAAAAGAATAGTAGACCAGAGGCAGAGTTATAACAATAACCGGTGTTTTAATTAAAAGCGCTAGAAAAACAGTAATAATACATACAGACGTAAAGTACAAGTAATGCTTTGAAGTATCCCTTTTAAGTTATGTCAGTAACCTCTCCTTTCGGGAGGGTTAGGTCGATATCAAGGCCTAGGTTGAGTGGATCAACACATTGGGGTTCGTTCAGACGTCTCTGAGGTTATCATCGGTAAATCTATATCAGTTTATCAGGGATTCAGCTATAATCGATATTTGTGTCCCTATAATAGCTATGATAGTTATGAATCTGAACCCTGGGTTACATTCTCTTTTTATTGAAAAAAAATTGAATAAACAAACCTGTTCAGCTATAAAGAATGAGAGTACTGGAACAGTGTTAAATTCAAAGTGTTGTATTAACCAAAAAGAGGATCAAAATAAATGGGGCACCCCATAGCAACGTATGGTACAACAAAAATCATCTCAAACCAATAAGAACGGTCCTGTCAGCTTTACAGTCCATTAGCCCCAACATAAATGTTACCATGTATAATGTACCGTGTATAATGTTACCATGTATGTTACCATGTATGTTTACCATGTACAATGTTACCATGTATAATGTAACGTGTATAATGTTACCATGTATAATGTACCGTGTATAATGTTACCATGTGTGTTACCATGTATGTTTACCATGTACAATGTTACCATATATAATGTACGTGTATAATGTTACCATGTGTGTTACCATGTATGTTTACCATGTACAATGTTACCATGTATAATGTACCGTGTATAATGTTACCATGTATAATGTACCGTGTATAATGTTACCATGTGTGTTACCATGTATGTTTACCATGTACAATGTTACCATATATAATGTACGTGTATAATGTTACCATGTGTGTTACCATGTATGTTTACCATGTACAATGTTACCATGTATAATGTACCGTGTATAATGTTACCATGTATAATGTACCGTGTATAATGTTACCATGTGTGTTACCATGTATGTTTACCATGTACAATGTTACCATATATAATGTACCGTGTATAATGTTACCATGTGTGTTACCATGTATAATGTTCAGGCCTACCAGACCATGCAGCCTGCATGGTAGAGTTAGTAGTGTCCAACAACACTCAAACCTTTGAGTGTCCAAAAGGTGATAAGTCCTGGGTTGATCCACATCTTAGAAAAGGAAAGGAAAAGAAGTAATCCACTGGGAAGCACCACTGCAGCTGACCTGTCCTTGACTGTAATGTTAGACCAGTTCAATACCACATTAATATCACATTAATATCACATTACACATATGAAGTCCAATCCAGAACCAACACTCCCCTGTAGTGCCACCTTCTTTTCTGAAAGGTGCACAGATGACAATCATACCCATCAATCTGTATCTAACTTAAAAGTCCTGATTGGGGCTTTAATGGCAGCTGTTGACTAATGGTAAAGCACAATTACCATGTGTGGTTGACATGAGACATGTTATGCTGGCCATGACGTGATCTAAACTGAAAAACAACTACCCATATATATAAAAAGGTTACACTTAAGAGCATACATGACACCGGCATACTTAAAGACAAAGACAAGTGTTTCTGGTTTGTTATCTACAATAGGAACTCCTGTTGATCCCATTTCAGATGAGAACAGGACACCTGGTGATGGTGGTCGTCACGTGAGCCCACTAGTCTGAGTCACTGTCTCCGTCGCTGTCGGCCTCCTTCACGTCCACGCTGAACTTGTACTCCTGGTCGCAGCCCATGTAGGCATCACTCATGAAGTACAGTGTGTAGTTGTGAACACCCATCACTGGTGCCACGAAGTCCAGCTTGACCTTCGCTTTCTGCTGCAACGTCAGTCTCTTGATAGAAATGAGGCTGTTCGACTTGGGGTCTCCGATCACCACCCACCAGCCCTCCTCACGTTTCTGGGGGAAGAGGGGTGCAATAACGGGTCCAGTAACCTCCTCCTCTCTCTCTAGTTGAACCAGAACCAGAACTGGACCGCCACTCTTGATGACCTCCTTCTCGGCCACCTCGTATGACAGTTCAATATTGGGGTAGCGGTTACAGAAGCGAGCAACGTCAGCCATCTGGATGCCCGAGAGCTGCAGCAGCCCACTACAATCATCATCCTCCATTTCCATGATATCAAAGATACTCTCCACACCCTTGTCTGTGCATCGCTTGATGTGCTCAGAGGTGAAGAAGGGCAGTTGTTTGAGGTAAGAGTCCTTAGACCACATGGCCTGGGTGACCATCTGGGCCAGCTCCATGGCAGCCAGCGCAGGGCTCAGCCAGCCGTTACTGGAGAGCACATCTACACACGCCTGGATCAGACGCACTGCCTTGCTCAGGATCTCTTCCGTGTCAGACTGCAGCTCTGCGCTCAGCTGCATCCTGGACAGATGGGCCTGTAGCAGCAGGTTAGTCTTCACATGGGGATCGTTGAACTTGGGGTTGTTCAGTTTGTGGGGAACCTTCTGGGCCAACTGTCGCAGCAGGGCGTCCTCGTGGTGTCTGATGGGGATGTTCTTGTACTCTGCAGCGTTCGAAATGATCTCAATCAGCCCACGGATCTTTGTCTTGGCGTTCAGGGACATGCTGAACAACTCAATGGTGGTGTAGTTGATGTAGTAGTAGGCTGCGATCATGCCCAAGTTGAGTGGTGCCACGTCCATCTCATCCTCAATGCTGATGCACTTGGACTGCTCCAGGTCATGCAGCGTGTTCTCCACCAGCTCAGACAAGTGGTCTGACAGGTGACGATGAGACATGCCCTGCAGGTTGTAGTAGTTGGGGTTCTGGGTCATGCGGCGGTAGAGGAACGTCCAGGTCAGGTAGTCCACGGCATCCTGCTTGTTCTCCACCATCTTGGTGACAATCTCTGCGTTGAAGTGGTCGTGGAGACAGTGGTCCAGATGGGACTCTACTGGCAGTGGTTCATACAGGAACTTCTTGAAGAAGTCCTTCTTGGAGCCCTGGCACATGATAACACAGCGCCCCTCATCGTCCAGCATGGGCCTGTTGGCCTTGCCCACCATCTGCAGGACATCATAGATGGGGTAGTCCACGTAGGCGTGGATCTTGCCGTTGTAGTACTGAGTGTCCATGACAACAACCAGGTGTGCAGAGATGTTGGTGCCCCAGCAGAGCGAGCGTGAGGCCACCACCACCTGAACTGCACCTGAGTTGAACAGCTGCTCCACTATTTTGCGTTCCATGACGGACAGGCCTTCGTGCAGGTACCCCACTCCATTGGCTAGAGTCTCTTTTAGGGTCGCATCCTTCACCTTGTCCAGGAAAGGAGCCAGGTCCTTCTCAGTGCAATGGAGGAACCTCTGAGGAACCACGTCGGCAGCACAGAAGGTGAGGATGTCGATGGCCGTGAGGCGGGTCTGCCTGCGGGACGGGACAAACACCACGGCCGGCTTGGAGGGCGAGTGCTTCATGATGGCATGGTAGACCGGCTTGGCCATGGACAGCAGCGGGTCTGAGTGTGACTCACGTTGAAGCCCTGGATGTGCAGCTCCAGAGGCACGGGTCGGACGTTGGGGTGGAAGTTGAAAGTGGCCGTGGTGCTGCAGCCCAGCCAGTGGGCCACGTCTTTGGCGTTGGACAGAGAGGAGCTGAGGGCCACGATGCGGATGGGACGCTCTATCTGGGAAGAGATGTACCTCATCCTGGAGCAGATCACCTCCAACACAGGCCCGTTCTCTCCTCCGATGAGATGCGTCTCGTCCACGATGAAGAGGCTGACATTCTGAACGTTCTTCCTCTGCTTCCAGCGGCGAGACAGGATGTCCCATTTGTCCGGGGTGCTGACGATGATGTCCCCTTTCCCTAGCAGCTTCAGGTCTGTGCTGGTCTCTCCAGTCAGCAGCACCACCTTCTTGTTCAGAGCATCCTGGAACTTCTGGTGCCAGTCAATAAACACCTGTTCAGCCAGCGCCTCCATGGGCGTGATGTAAACACAGCGGCCCTCTGCGTTGTGTAGCAGCATTCTCAAAATAGCAAACTCAGCGCAGATGGTCTTCCCACTGCCAGTCGGAGCTCCAACAAACACATTGTCATCGCTGTTGTAGACGGCGTTGAACACTTGTGTCTGGATGGGGTTGAAGAAGGGGAACTTGTCCTGGTAGAGGGTCTCGAAGTCAGAGTGCCTGAGAGCGGTGACGGGCAGTGGCTGCAGGTCCAGCAGCTCGGTGGGTGGAGGGTACTTCTCTGGCAGGATCAGGTGACGAAAAGACACGGGAAGCTGGGTCTCGCATGAGAGCCAGCGGTCCGAGACCACGCGGATGAAGTACTGCGGCGGCAGGGGCTCGAACACAGGGACAAAGAAGGTGACCAGGTGCTCGTCCTGGGCGTACTTGTGTTTCAACAGGAAGTACTCGTGGTGGAGGATGACCTCGCTGTCCACATCTTCTACCAGGATCCAGAAGGCCTCAGACGAGCCATGGATCTTATCATCCCACTGGAAGTCAGGGGTGACTGTTAGTTCCACCTTCAGCGTGGAGCGGGTGATGGGCTGCAGGTGAACGGCCAGGTCCAGTTTGGAGAACTGGTGGACATATTTGTGGATGGTCTTCCCCATCTTGGGCATGCGGATCAGCTCACCTATCTCATTGTGGTTCAGGTCATAAAGGCGCTCAAAGGGGAAGTTCTTCTTCTCTATCTTTTTTATCACTTCCTCTGGAAGCTTCCTGAACTGGCGCAGAGGAGACATCGACTGCCACATTCTCTTGTCGATCATCTTGCAGAGGTTCATTGTCTTGTCGGTGAGCTGAGCCCAGCCCCTGTTCAGCACAATCTCGAATATGGCCCGCATCAGTCTTCCAGCACTCTGTGTAACATACACCATGTCAGCCATGAGAGCAAAGCCCTCCAGCTTAAGCTGAGAGATGTACGCCTGCAGCAGCACATTGATCTTAGCGCTAGGTTCCTCGATGCTTTCCTTGACTGGAATGGGAACTCTCTCCAGCAGCTTCTGAAGCTCCAGCTTCTCCTCCTCTCTCACGTTGATGTTCCTGAACTCAGAGGAGAGTGAGAAAACACGGAAGAGCTCAATCTCACTGAGCGTGGGCTTCAGCAGCTGGTTGTAGGTCTGAATGGAGTCGTGAGTGATGTAGAAGTGACTGGCAATACGTCCCAAGTCTGTAACCTGGAAGCTGCCAGTCCTCTTGTCGTATTTGATCAAGCTGTTCTTGTCGAGGACGTTGGCTGCCGTGTGCACCAGGTCCATCCTGCGCCTCTCCAGCAGTGGGTCAGCGCTGCGGTCGTCATGGGAGACGCCGTAGAGGGTGGGGTTTCGGAGCATGCGTACATACAGGTAGGTGTAGCCAAGCCAGTTAACAGCATCCTTGGTGTTCTGCACATTGCCCAGTACTATCTCAGCGTTGAGCATGTCGGGCAGCTTGCCAACCATCTGGCTCTCTATGGGGAGCTGCTGGTTGAGCAGGGACAGGTAGTACTGCAGCTCTCCGTGGGACGTGATCAGGATGCCCTCTCCCTTTGTGTCGTACTGAGGACGGCCGGCTCGACCAAGCATCTGTAGAATGTCCAGGGCTCCCAGCTCAGTCCACCTGCCTTTCTCAGGACTGTACACCTGGGTGCCTTTGATGATGACGGTGTGCGCCGGCAGGTTGACACCCCAGGCCAGAGTGGCCGTGGACACCAGGACCTGGATGTGCCGGTCAGCGAACAGATCCTCCGTCAGAGTACGGTCCACTCTCGACATACCGGCGTGGTGAATAGCAAAGCCATACGGCAGCAAGTCCTTTAGCTCGAGGTTCTTGCACTGCTCTGCCTCAGTCCTCAACACCTCCGTAGAAGCCGAACCTTCCCGGAGGAACAGGCCCAGGGTGTCCTTCTCCAGACACATGTCCCTGATGGCCCGAGCAGTCTTCCCCGTCTCCTTCCTGGAGTGGACAAACGCCAGGACCTGGTTCTTCCCAGCATGCTCCATGATCTTCTCATAGACTATTTCATTCATGATCTGGAAACGTTTGATGGCCTTCTTCTCCGTGATGCCAACGTAGGTCTGCTCCAAGGGCACAGGGCGGAAGCTGTTGTCAAAGTAGAAGAGACCCTTGGCAGAGTCCACGCGCAGCCAGGTGGCCACGTCCTCATAGTTGGGCAGCGTGGCACTGAGGCCCAGCAGACGCATGTCCTCCTGGGTGAGCTCCACGTTGCGGATGGTCCTCGCCACCAGGGACTCCAGCACGGGGCCACGGTCATCATGCAGCAAGTGGATTTCATCAATGATGAGGTGCAGACAATGATCTGGGTGGCGTTGATCTCCTCCTTACAGAGCTGGTGGTCGCCTGTCAGCTCAGAGACTGTGATGCCATAACTTGCCAAGCGCTTACTGAAGTTTCCCACCATCTCCTGTACCAGAGAGCGCATGGGAGCAATGTAGATGATCTTGAATTCATCCAGGTTGATGGTTCCATCCGGATTTATGTGTTTTCCAATCTCCCTCAGCATTGCCATCAGGGCCACATTGGTCTTACCGGCTCCCGTAGGTGCGCACACCAGCAGGTTTTCATCCGTCTCCATGGCCGTTTTGAACAGCTTACTTTGGATGCGGTTTAGGGTTTTGAAGCCTTCAAACCCAGCCTGGGCATACTTGGGCAGCTTCTCAATAGCCATAAGCACCTCATTGTCACCAAAAGGCTTGGGTTTGAGGGCAGGCACGTGGACTTCTTCATAGCCTTTGCGCTGCTTGCGAAAGGAGCCGTCTGGGAGCTGGCCCCTCTTGTTGGCCATGAAATGGCTTCCCTGGGTGAACGTCAGGTCCTTCAGGTCCTCCAGGTCCAGGAGCTGCCGGGGGGCCATGGACTCTCCGTGGCCGATGTCCATAGATTCCAAGTCGTCTACCCGAGACTTTCTCACCCTCTCCCTACGAGATCGCTCCTCCCTGATAATATCCTCCTTCTCAGTCTCCTGCAGCTGGTAAAGAATATTGGACAGTTCCAGATCAGACTCCATCTTCCCTATGATGTGTTCCTTCTCTGCCTCACTCTGAGCGCTTGCCAACATGGTACAATATTGGATCATCCGACGGTGCTGGCGGAGGATTTTGATGAAGTCAAACGTTTTGAACCCCAACAGTAGCACCAGCTGGTTCTCACATTCTCTGTCATCATTAGCCGTCTTGAGGATGTCCAAGACCTCGTCCGCTTTCTTTTGGGAGACAATGGCGGCGTCGTAGAAATGGCTGAGTTGACGCTGGAGCCAAAAGGCGTCGATGTCGCGCGGGTGCAGGTCCTTCTTCTTGGCAGTCATCACGTCACCCGTGACGCCGAGGTTAGCCGTGAGTGTGGAGCCCACATCTGCCTCCTCGCCCTCGCTGTCTTCATCCGAGTGTTCGTCCCGTACCTCGCCAAACTGGTCCTCATCCCCCTCCTCCTCATCAGATTCAAACTGGACATTCACACCATACGTTTCATCAATGTTGTCATCCATGTTCTGTAGCTCCTTATCACCACCATAGTCAGAGATCTTCTTGCCCAGGTTGACCAGCACATGGTAGCGTGTGTCATCAGTGGGCCCTAGGAGCTGCTCTACTTCACGCCGCCTTTCCTTATCTCTCATCTTCTCGTTCTTCAACACGGCCAAGACTTCATCAGCTGCTCCACAGAGAATATCACGTGGCTGATCTCCCAAGGCAGCCTGGATGAAGCTGAGCAGAACTTCATACGTCTCTCTGGTTTCTTTGGTTTTAGGCTTGTACACGATGCCAACCATCTCATCAATCCCTTCAGACAGAAGGGTAAAGCCCTTCATTTTGTTCATGTCGTGCCTGTCCTCATCTCTCTTTCGCCTCTTTGCCCGCCTCTCTTCCAGCATTTGAGGCTTGGTCCTCTGTGACTTGTCACCCATCTTGGTCCCCTCCAGTTTCCCCACCAGGGACAGCACCTCTCCAGTGGGTTCATCTCGCCGCATGCGGTCGATCAGAGAGCGGTCAGCTTGCAACACCAAGTTAGTGTTCGCTTTGTACTCATACTGCAAGCTACGCGCGGTCACATCCGCCATGGTGGAACTGTTTTAACGTAGCTAACTAACGTTAGCTATCGCACTTTCAGGGAATGGGGTTCTGCCAGCGAACTCAATATAGTTTCAGAGATAGATTTACTCTGCTTCGATTATAATTAAATAGGGCTCATTTGCCCATTAGTTTGATATATGATTCGTTTGATATATCTATTGCTTAGAATTGTGATTTTTTTTAAAGAAAAATATACGTTTCCCATACGTATGAATGGCACACACACACACGAGCGCCCACAACAACAACCCCCTTGTCGCTATTTCCGTTTCCGTATTGGCAGGAATATATGGGTACGGATATTCTCCTATAAGAATTAGCGGGTAAATGCTTAACCACTGTATGATGTCATAATAGACCTTCTAGAACACAAACGCTCTAGAAGGTTCTATGGTCTAGAATATTCTATTATGACCGCACCACAAACGTTCTAGAAGATTCTATGTTCTAGAAGGTCCTATTATGACATCATACAGCTAATTCTTATAGGAGAATATACGTACCCATATATCAAGTTAAATCAAATCAAATACAAAATACAATATCAAAATAACACAAGGTGAACGGGGAAGTCCTTGTAGTCTCGTTCAGTTCAATCCTACCGGACTGTTGGTGTAGCAATAGTTGACCAATAGTTGAGCATCAGGGGTATTCACATCAGGCTGGCATTAGCCTGGAGGTATATCAAATGTTCCGGGGTTGGCTCGCCATCGGGAGCCCTTGGAAGTCCTTGTAGTCTCGTTCAGTTCAATCCTACCGGACTGTTGGTGTAGCAATAGTTGACCAATAGTTGAGCATCAGGGGTATTCACATCAGGCTGGCATTAGCCTGGAGGTATATCAAATGTTCCGGGGTTGGCTCGCCATCGGGTATCGATCCAGCTGGGCACACTTGGTGATGGGTGGTCTGGACTGCTCCGGGATGCTGGTTGAGACTTGCGGGTTTCGGTCGGTTGGTTAGTCCTGTCCGTCTGGTCGATGCTGCTGGTTCGGAGGTCGAGGAGAAAAGCAGAGCTGGCTGTTGGAGCGCTGGCTGTTTTTATAGGAATCCAAGATGTTCCGGAACGTTCTATATGACATCATAGGATGACATCACAAAGGTTACCGAACCTTCTATCATGACATCATACGCTGGTTCTAGAATGTGTTACGTTCTAGAAAGTTCTTACCTACTAGCATTAACTATTTATGTCCCTATGATAGTTATGATAGTTATGAATCTGAACCCTGGGTTACATGTACATAACTTCATGAGGGGTAATGTACATAACTTCACGAGGGTACTGTACATAACTTCACGAGGGTACTGTACATAACTTCACGAGCAGGGCCGCCTCAGGGGGTGTGCGAGCAGTGCGGTCGCACAGGGCCTCGCGGGAAGGGGGGCCTCGCAAAAAAAAAAAAAAAAATGTATTAATTTTTTTTTATTATTTTTTTTTATTTTTATTTTTTATTTTTTGCGAGGCCCCCCTTCCCGCGAGGCCCTTTTTCATCACAGACCTAAAATCTAGTTTTGCTTATATGCTTATATATTTCACATTAGACACGTTTGTAGAATGTGTCTGACTTGTTCCTGGGTCTGCAGTCCTGCAGACATACTCACTATTGGAGCTCAGCCTCTGGGGTTCTGCAGCAGACATACTATTGGTTTCAACGAAGGGAGTGGTTTTACTCATAGATATCTATATATATCTATGGTTTTACTTACATCATGTGTAGTAGTACGCCGGCGCCGCGTGAGTCAGCTGCGTTTGACTATTTCGCGCGTGCAGCTTTTGACTATGCTTAGTTATGCCAGCCAAGACGAAGAAAGAGGTCGGTCATTATCATCATTATCAGTCGGTCGGTCACCAAGGAACGTTGACGAAAGGCCTCTCGCTAGCGGGACAAATGGCCGGAGCCTTGTCATGGTATAGCCATGATGATGTCGGCTAGTAGCTAGCTTAGCTAAAGGCTAACTAGCGTTAGCTAACCTATTCAGAGGAGCGAGGCGAGGCGAGTGGATGTCTTTTCAAAAGAAGGAGAAGAGAACTTGTGAGCAGATAAATCTGTTAGGCAGCAATACGCCGAAAGGTGTCCAGTCTGCCGGAAAGTACTCGAAGAAGAAGAAGAAGAAATTACACCGTGGCGTGGGCCAAGAAAGTCTCCTTCCAACTTTACCATTGGCGCCGGCGTTGATACTGCGTTATGGTGAGTCAACCTATGATTATATACCCGCCGTGGACCTGACCTATCTCTCTTTCTCTCTCTCTGGAGCCAAACTGGTCGACTAGCTAATACTACTAGTAGCTAACGGTGGGTGCCTGATTGAGCTAACTGTTAGCCAGTTAGCTGTTTAGCGTCAGCTGGGAACGTTCGTTTGATGCTATCAGTTAGCCTTGAGAATAGCAGGCCCTTTGACAGAAGATGTAGTCGGGCCTGCACCATGACAAGGCTCTGGCCATAGCTTCTTTTTGTCCCGCCAGCGAGAGGCCTTTCGTCAACGTGGAGACCTGTGTTGCGGCCTTTCGCCCTGCGTTCCTCGTGCAGGTAAGATTAATGAAAATGTCATGACATTACCCCACTCTTCCTTCCTTCCCCTCCCGAATGTTTTGTTAATAACGATGTTTTTTTCCAGGCAAAACATATGCTACTTCACAACATTTGGAGATACGACATGTGCTGTGTGTGAATGTCTTGGTCGTTTGTGTAGCTTGGGTAGCGTTGGGCCGTTGGCCAAAGCTGTGTGTGTCACAGTACCTGGCTAGCCTATTTAGCTGATGTCGGCCATTGGCTCCTTGCTGCTTTGGTTTCTCTATAGACCCTCTTCTCTTTGGATTTAAGTGTTGATCTTTGTCCTTTTTGATCTCTCATACATGCTCTCTCTCTAACACACACACATGCTCTCTCTCTCTCTCTCTCTCTCTCTCTCTCATACATGCTCTCTCTCTAACACACATGCTCTCTCTCTCTCTCTCTCTCTTTCTAACACACACAGTCTGCCTATGGCAGCCTTTCTCGATGGCTAGGCTGTGCTCGCTGAGTCTGTATAGTCAAGGATCTTCAGTCACAGTGCTCAGGTATTCTGCCACTGTGTACTCTCTGTTTAGGGCCAAATAGCATTTCAATTTCTTTCTAATGTGTCTCTCTCTCTCTCTCTCTCTCTCTCTCTCTCTCTCTGTACACTGTATATTGACTGTAGAACGGGAGCTCTCTCTCGCTCTCTCTTTTGCTATATGTTGACTGTATCATGCCCCGCCTCGGGCAGCGCTATTATTTAAGAATATGTTGACTGCGAGGGGGGGGGCCTCGCGTTAAATCTCGCACAGGGCCTCGCATTTCTCCCAGGCGGCCCTGTTCACGAGGGTACTGTATATAACAGTAGGTTATGAATATAACCGTGTTCTATGAGTATAGTGACGCTCAGCGTCTACTGCACATATTCTCACTCCAGTGCTGTACACTGAATAAAAACTCACAAAATGTACCTTTACATACCAACATCCGTCTGGCCACACCCCCCACTACCTATACAAGCAGGGGTGTGGCCACACACTCGTCTCCTTCTCAATCTTTCACCACAAGCCAAGATCAAGGGCTGCAGTGGCGTCTAGACGCTGAGCGTCACTATACTCATAGAACACGGTTATATTCATAACCTACTATTCTATGTCGTATAAGCTTCCGCTCAGCGTCTACTGCACAACGGGAGCTGAGCGGGAGCTGATGCTCGACAAATGTACCCCACTGAGGCCCCCCACAACCATCAGAACCGGGGAGGACCGAGCCCCCCGACCCTCCCTAATGGAGGGATACCCTCCCTATTGGAGGACGGGAGGGAGACGGATCCGACTGTGCGAAGAGGAACTCGAGCAACTCAACGCACAGGGTGAGCAGACCGTGGCTTGACCCCACGACTACGCACAAGCACAACCCGCATGCCACCAGGGAACGAACGGAAGGAACAAACCTTGTTACCGCCCCCAAATTCACGGGGTCAAGAGCAAAGCCGAACCCCGTGGCAAGGCCGTAGCAGCGGAGCGCAATGGAAGACCCAGACCCAGAAGGAACTGGATCCCCCCGGAAAAAGGGGGCCTGGAGAGGCCAATGACGCCACAGCATCAAGACCTCACCAGGCGGTCACTAGTGACACCGCCCCCCACATCGCCAGCGTATTCCAGTCCCGTGCCCTAATCATGCCGACATCCCCAACTCTAGGAGGGGGGGTAGGTACGTGTGTCGATCTAAAACATTATAGAGGGCGCCACCCAGACGGTCCCGTTCGTACCGCGCTCAGTGGCCCACCCCAAGGGCGTGAGACCCCTCTACCTATGCTTTGATCTATTCCGTTAACATCCCCGAGATATGAACGAGAATTCGTCGAGACAACCTAGTAAACTGGCGCTCGGAAGAGACAAACTCCATCCCAGTTGCCCCATAAAAACGCTGTTTTAATGATGAGCAACCAAGGCGCACAAGCCTCATGCGTGATTCCTATCAGAAACACCCAGGGCCAGCACTATGTACACGTCGAGACCCAAAACACATCAATGGATAGTCTAACAAGACACCAGATACCGTTCCTCCAAGCCGCCTGGGGGAACGACAAGAAGCCGCTTTTTTATTTTAAATTTTTTCAGAAAAAAGGAAAAAATAATACGGACATGGGTCCCATGCGACGCGGCTGAGGGAAAACACCACCCCGTCAACCACACTTCATAAGAGGGGACGTGAGTGATGTACCCCTATGACGGGGGGAAACCCATGACTCAACAGACCTGTAAGGCGAGGAGTCAGGGAAACCCTAAACAATACCCTGTCCACCTACTCCAAAAAGGAAAGGACGGGGAACCCCCAGAGAGACTTCCCACGTGAGCTGTATAGATTGAAAAGACATATTGCAGCATTGAGCTATGTAACAATTGGGTTAGGACTCTCCGAGGAGGAGCTCTGAACTCCCCGAGGAGAAGACTCCAACACCAGAGGAGGAGGCTCTGACCCAATACACACACTCAGGGGTGTAGCTCCAGATTCTGGGCCCCATGAAAGAATGTATTTGTAGGCCCCCAGTGAATGCGAGCGCGCGTGCGAAAAATGTTTGCCCATTTTTTTATTGATGAAAACGCATAATATGGTTTTTACCTATACATTCGGATCAGCAGTTCAGCACCTGCACTGTTGGTGGGTGAGCCTAGTAAAGGATGTCGCATTGCGTTCATCTTCAATGAATGGACCAATGCAATAGTCTACCAAAGCGCCCCCTCTCTCTATATATATCTCAGACACACACACACACACACACACACACACACACACACACACACACACACACACACACACACACACACACACACACACACACTTCAGAAACAAACATAGTATCAATGAGAGCATCAATAATACACCTGAGTGATGTCTAGTAAAAAAAAAAAAAAAAAAATGTTGGGCCCCCCCCCCAGTGCTGGGCCCTTGGAATCATCCTAAGCTACCCCCCCCCCCCCCCCCCAGCTACACCCCTGCACACACTACCAGTAGGGAGCAGCGCAGAAGAACCACATCTCTACTGCGTTGCATCACCCACCAAGCTCAATAATCGAATTGAATTTAATCGAATACACATACAACAGAGCAGAACTCCTTTTCGAAGTTCTACTTACCTTGACAATCTGAGGAGGAGGCTCTGAAACTCTGAGGATGCTTCCTCTTTTCTTTTATTACTGGGAGGGAGGGTCCGAACTCACAGAAGGCTCTTCTCCCTGAAGAAGAGCTCTGTGAGGAGGAGGCTCTGAAAACTCCCTGAAACAGAACCATAACATGGAACCTGAACAACTCACAGAAGCCTTACCAATAGAAACGCGCCCAGTGATGTACTCTATGGCGGGGGAATTTCCGCGGTGCACACGCCCAATCTTTCAGGGCGTGGGACCAGGAAACTCCCTCCTCCACCCCCCCCCCCCCCCCCCCTACCCTGTAACGTGCCGAACCAGCAACGTGACAGGAAGCCCGAAGGACAGGGGGTTTTAACCCCTGCCCAAACAGAAAAAGGGGGGGGAAGGGTTTACCAGTTCACCCCTTTACGACCCCTCACCCCTGATACGATGTAATGACAAAGTAGAGCCATGACACCAGTCATAGCATGCTACATGAAGCGTTTAACAGCTTCACATAGCTCATGTGCGAACCTGCTATCTGATTTTTACTAAGGAAAAACACAGAACAGAGAGGGCCCCTTTAAGAGCCCCGGTACCAGACTTACACATGTGCTTCTGTGGGCCAAAACCTAACCCAGTTGTGGATCTCAACGACACACACAACCCTTCATCACAACAAAAAAGGGCAAAAGTACACTCTTACTACAGAGGAATGCCATTTTTCATAACGAGAAAGACATAAGTCCTCGATTATGTAATGGCTACAGGCCTTGCTAAGCACATATGACAGTGACCAAACAACCTTTTCCCTAGGAAAAAAATCGTTTTCTCAAGCAGAAGCACAACCCCAGCAGTTTAAGCTGAGGGCTACATCGTATCCCCACAAACATAGTGACACAATATATTGTAAACAAAACATGTTTGAGAGGAGGGGGGGAAGCCCCAGGGAAAAAACAGGGGGGTCACCCCTCCCTACCTTACCCTTGATACGACCAGGTTGAACAGGTACCCCTGTTAATATGTGAACACGCTGTTCATTGTCATCACAGGCTGAGAGAAGAATTTATTCCTCAATCACATATCACTAAGCATAGCTTCACAGGTTAATTAACCCACTTAGTTGTGAGTTAAACCACGTTACTAACGTTACATGAACACACATGTTCTCATCACAACTAACCAATTCATTTTTACACACGTAAAAAACAATGCCGATTTTCTAGGTAGAGAGAAGCTATACCAGTGACAAGACAATTCACACACAACACGCGTCGTATCCTCAATGTATTGCAGCAACACACGTTTTGGAAAACATCGTTATTACAAAACATTTAGAAGGGAAGGAAAGAAGAAGTGTTAAGTCTGGCAGGACTCCTTACCTCCACCCTGAGCGCAGGCCGAGAGAACTGTGAACACTGGTTAACGGGGACAGCCAAAGTCGAACCCGGCGTCTCCTGCGTTGGTGACGAGGGCAAATGTCCGCTGCGCCACCCAGCCGCCGTTCTCCATGTTGACGAAGTACTCGCTGGCAGGGCACCCGGTGTAGGGTCGACTAACATCCTCTGTCAAAGATGACGTCGTAGTCAGAGTGTTAAGGCTTGTTATACTCACAGTAACGTTCAACAGTGTAGCATTAAGCTAACAGCCGCTCCCGACTGATAGCAACAAGTTAACGTTTCCTAGCCTAGTGAACACAACGGGCTAGCGCCGCAGCTAACAGCTGACTGGCTAACAGTAGGCCACACACTAGCACGCAAGCTAAGCAGCTATCATCTGAACTGTACACAACGACATAACAAGCCACACTTCAGACAGGCCGCCGAGAGAAGAGAAAAAGAAATGTCAACACAGTTTTCAACTGTGATTTAACAGACATACGGCGGAGTCGGCACAATTCCCATACGGGCTGCAGCCAACTTGAGCATGGAACTCAAGTCAAGTCAAGAGTTTTAATTGTCACGGCATACAGGTATACAATGAAATGCGGGTGGTCTTGCCCGCAACGATGTGCAATACAGTGGTACATATAATAGAATCAAAAGAAGAAAACAACATTGTGCAGTAACAGGTAGCAGGTAACATGGAGTGACATCTCGGTATCTGTACATAGTTATTTACAGAGCATGTGGGACATGCTAGTTAGCTTTGGTAGTGCAATACACTGTTCCTGTTATTCTAATTTAAAGTGTCCTTTCCTTTGGCCATAAGTGTGCGTGTGTGCGACATGAGTGTGTGCCCGCTCATGTTAAAGTGTTAAGTGGCTGCTCGTGCGTGTCGTGTGTGTGTTCATGTGTTCATGTGTGCTTGTGTGTGGACAGTTCAATGTTCTGAGCACTCAATGTTCATTGTTCATGGCTCTGATGGCCTGGGGGAAGAAGCTGAGCCTAAGCCGCTCTGTCCTAGTAGCTGGGGTTCGCAGGCGTCTGCCTGACCTCAGCAGCTGAAACAGGCTGTTATTGGGGTGGTGAGGGTCTTTCATTATCCTGCAGGCTCTGGATTTTCACCTCTTGTTGTATAGAACCTGCAGGGGGGGTAGTGCAATACCCGTGGTACGCTCGGCTGAGCGCACCACTCTCTGTAGGGCCTTCTTGTCCTGTGCCGTGCTGTTTCCATACCAGGCAGTGATGTTTCCGGTCAGGATGCTCTCTACAGCTCCTGAGTAGAAGGACTGGAGTATCTTCCCCGATACTCTGAACTTCCTTAACTGTCTCAGGTGGTAGAGACGCTGTTTCGCCTTCTTTACTACTGTTTCTATGTGTGTTGACCATGTCAGGTCCTCTGAGATGTGGACCCCCAGGTACTTGAAGCTGCTCACCCTGTCCACGGTAGCCCCGTTTATCATCAGTGGTGTGTGTGTCTCCTGCTGTCCTCTCCTATAATCCACGATCAGCTCCTTGGTTTTGCCAATGTTCAGGAGCAGGCTGTTGTCCTGGCACCAGCGTTCCAGTACCTCAACCTCCTCCCGGTAGGCCTTCTCGTCGTTGTCCGAGATCAGCCCCACCACCACCGTGTCATCTGCGAACTTCACTATGGAGTTGGAGCTGAACTTGGCCACACAGTCGTGTGTGTAGAGTGAGTACAGCAGGGGGCTCAGAACACAGCCCTGGGGGGACCCGATGCTCAGGGTGATGGTGTTGGAGGTCTGACCCCCCACCCTGACCGCCTGGGGTCTTTCGCTCAGAAAGTCCAGTACCCAGGCGCTCAGGGCGGAGCTCAGACCTAGCTCGATCAGCTTGTCCACCAGTCTGGTGGGGACTATGGTGTTGAACGCTGAGCTGTAGTCAATGAACAACAGTCTCACATAGCCCCCCTTCTGACGGTCAAGGTGCGAGAGGGTGCTGTGCAGTACCTGGGAGACCGCGTCGTCGGTGGACCTGTTTGTCCTGTATGCAAATTGCATAGGGTCCATATCACTGGGGAGGGAGGCACAAATGTGGTCCTTGACCAGCCTCTCGAAACATTTCATGACCACAGAGGTGAGTGCCACCGGTCTGTAGTCATTTGGACATGCTGGGGAGGGTTTCTTCGGCACAGGGATGATGGTAGACCAGTGGTTCTCAAACTTTTTACACCAAGTACCACCTGAGAACGTAGCTGGCTCTCCAAGTACCACCATATGACCGGCGTTAAAATACAGTCTATTCAGCTATGCACAGTTCACGCAGGAGGCAAATGTATTCCTAATACCATTATTTATTGTTAACTTTTGTCAGACACAGCCACAATGTACAAAGGGATAGCACTAGAACTAGCAAACGCTTCCACACAACTCATACAATGCAAGGGGCATTGAGAACATAATAACTAACATTTTCACATAGCAAGTGAGAAAATTAAGAACAACTGTATTTCAGCAAATGTTCTTAATTCTCTCTCTCTCTCTCTCTCTCTCTCTCACACTCTCTCTCTCTCTCTCTCTCACACAGCAAGCAATTGTCCGTCATTTTCTCACACACACACACACACACACACACACACACACACACACACACACACACACACACACACACACACACACACACACACACACACACACACACACACACACACACACACACACACACACACACACACTTAATTTCCTGCATTCTGGTGCAGGAATTTTTGAATGTTTACCCTTTAAATGCCAGTGTTTATGATGGGCATCACAAATTATTGTAAAAAAGAAAAGAAAACACATATTCAATACATTTTTGAATGTTTACCCTTTAAATGCCAGTTTGTGTGATGGCATCACAAATTATTGTTAAAAAAAAACACACAAAAAGTAAAATATTTACAATATATCAAATGCAAAGTAAATTTTTCTGGGGGGGATTATTACAGGCTAGGCATGTGTCAATGATTAGCAGCAACACATATTTTGATGGATTTTTTGTAATGTCAGATTTAACACCAATTCTTTTCAGAAAAGTGGGAGTATTTCATTTTTTATCTGACATTACAAGAAATCTAAAAATAAATGGTTATGATCAGGGCTGAAGTTGAATGAAAGATTTATGACTGTTTAGACTGCATTACTCTCTGTCACAGTGATCTCCTGGTTGTTCCCCACTTAGATTATCTAACTATCGCGCTGCCGCAACCAGAAACACTGGCCTGGCCTGCTTCTAAGTTCAGTGGCCTGACTACAAAAAAAAAAAAAAAAAAAAAAAAAATTATTATTATTTTTTTTAGCTTTTTTGGAAATGTTTTCAAGTACCACCAGCAGTACCACCAAGTACCACTAGTGGTACGCGTACCACAGTTTGAGAACCACTGTGGTAGACATCTTGAAGCAGGCAGGGACCACTGACTCCGCCAGTGATTGATTAAATATGGCGGTGAACACAGGGGCCAGCTGGTTGGCACAGGTCTTGAGTATACGTCCTGTTATGCCATCTGGGCCAGCAGCCTTCCTGGTGTTCACCTGCATAAATGCTCTTCTCACACTGTGTTCCGACAACGAGAGAGCGTCCCCCCCCCCTCGCGGTTGCCCCCCCCCCTCCACAACAGCCGGCGCGCCAGTGACGTCACTAGCCGGAGAGCCAGCAGCGCCACTGTCTACACCAAACCGAGCGTAGAAGATGTTGAGCTTGTCCGCGAGGGAGGCGTCGTCGCTCCCCATTGAGGGGGCGCTGACTTTATAGTCAGTTATTGTCTTCAGTCCCTGCCATAATCCTCTTGTGTCGTTTTGTGCCATTTGTGTCTCCAGTTTATCAGCATATGTCCTCTTAGCAAGTTTGACAGCTTTGCGTAGAGTATAGACTGAAGCCTTATACTCCTCCATGTTTCCTGACTCTCTACCCAGGTTGTAGGCGGTGGTACGAGAGTTCAGAGCTGCTCTAATAGTGCTGTCCACCCACGGTTTCTGGTTTGGGAAAATCCGCACCGTTTTCCTGGGGACAATACCATCAGCTATTATTGTGATGTAGCACACTACCGATAAAGAAGATCCAGACCCACATTTCCTCGTGCTTAGGGTGTAATCTCTCATTCATTTGAAAGAAGGGGCCTTCACGGGACAGAGAAGCATCCGCTCGTCCAGAGAACCGGGTTTAAACCAGATCTCGGTCGCGGCCCACTAGTTTGACCATTATGGGCGTCAGACCAGGACCCTCCGTCCGTCGCCCAAGAGGCCGAACAGAGGACCCCAATCTGGGGCCGGCCTTCGTAAAATTGTCAGCTAACCCCCATAGCATTAGCAGACAACTGACGCCCGCATAGCAAAACATTACTCACCCAGCCCAGAAAGCAACCAGTTTCTCACAACAGCCGGTGCCTCCTGCAGTCCAGCTGTAGAACCGGAGGTTCAATACCTATCCAGCCGCAGCAAGGAGGACTGCAGGTGGGGAGTAGATCAGCGACGCGAGCCCCTAATACGAAAAAGCCGGTGGAGGTCAGAATGATCATCATCTTCCAGACACCCCAGTGACGAAGACATTATCGCTGTATTTTCTCGAAAATAGTGAGAGAGAAAATAAAGATATAACGTCAACGTATCTCCTTGTTCTTCTGTTTTCCTTTCTTCAGCTAAATACTTTCTCCATGTCAAGTGATTGGTATACAGGCACTCTCTTGTGGTGAAATTTGAGAAGGAGATGAGTGTGTGGCCACACCCCTGCTTATATAGGTAGCAGGGGGTGTGGCCAGACGGATGTTGGTATGTAAAGGTACATTTTGTGAGTTTTTATTCAGTGTACAGCACTGGAGTGAGAATATGTGCAGTAGACGCTGAGCGGAAGCTTATACGACATAGAACTTCACGAGGGTCATGTACATAACTTCACGAGGGTTCTGTAGATGTTTCCTCTGAACACAGAAATGAGGAACAGCCTTTTTAGCCTGAATTTCCTCATGTTGGAGATTTCCTGAATCCCGAAATAATTAACCTTACCTTTAGTATAATAATTCATACACAGTATATTGGCCAGCTATAATAGTTGACTGATGTGAAAAAAGCACATTGTCATGAGATTGTAAGCCATAACCAACCACCCCCCCCCCCCCCCCCCCCCCCCCCCCCCGGCGACAGGAGAGAATGCCAGACACCATGATAACATGTCAATTGACCCATCTCAAAAACCCTGCCCTTTTTTTCTTGAAGCAACAGTTGTGATCTGTGACAATCAAGAAAAAACGGCGGGGCCAATTGTCCGGTCTCAGGCCTGGCACGGCAACCCACCAATCAGAGGAAGGTCGTCAGACGAGGAGGGCAGGATGTCTTTCAGAATCAGCGTCAACACGGAGATGGACAGGAGCACGGTCACCTTGAAGCCCAGTTTCTCTCCGGCCGTGTTGCTGATGAAGAAGGAGGCCACGTCCAGCACGAGTAAAAACGACAGTGGGATTATGAAGATCATCACGTACAGCATGGGTCTCCTCTGTATCGTCACCTGTGCCGGAAGAGTCAAATTATAAAAAATCCTAAATAATTTCAGGTGTTTTAAAGGAACACAATTTTGGGAAATTAGCTTATTTGCCATCTACCCTGGAGTTAGACAAGCAGATACATACCATTTTCTTCTCTGTGCATGCATTAGGCTTAGGGAACAGCCGCACCTCAAAAGCCCCATTTTTCAAAAAACAACAGGGCTTTTGAGGTGATGAAATCACTGCACCCAGGCAGCAGTGGTTCGGCAAAAAAACTATTTGAGTATATATATAGTGTGTATATATCCATTTATATAGCTTAGAAAACGAAAATGTCACATTTTTATAAAAAAAAATCTCCATACGGTAAATACACAGGTCACAACATGTTTACATGAACGTTTTGGAGTTGTATTTGGAGTGTATTTCGTGACTGTTGGGAACTAGGCTACACTGGCACACAGTGAATGATGCTAAGCTAAGGCTAACGGTGCGGCTGTTCCCTAAGCCTAATGCATGCAGAGAGAAGAAAAGGGTATCTGCTTGTCTAACTCCAGGGTAGATGGCAAATAAGCGAATTTCCCAAAAAGTTGGCGTGTTCCTTTAAGTGATCATTTTTACATCATGTCTTTACCTTGTAAGTAAGAAAGTCGGTCGCCCCGTGAGTGTCCACGGGTATTTTGGTTACGCTGGCGGTGATGTTCGTGAGGTACCATTCTCCTTTTGTGATCATCATAGACTCAGAGATCTGAGTGAGGGTCACGCTGTTGCGCCATGATTGCAGGGTTATAACAGAAGCTGAGCAAATGAAAGAAAACGTTAGGTTATAACTATAACCAAGTTCTGTTAGTAATGGTGACGCTCGGCGTCACTCACGCACTGTACCTCGCTTGTGCACGCGCACTGAATCAAATTCCACAATGTACCTTTATCCCAATATTCGTCTGACCACACCCCTCATCAGCTTACCTTCATAAGCAGGTGTGTGGCCACCTACTCGCCTCCTTCCCAAGCTTTCACCACAAGGTGAGATCAAGGGCTGCAGCGGCGTCGGACGCCGAGCGTCACCATTACTAACAGAACTTGGTTATAGTTATAACCTAACGTTCTGTATCGTAACAGCTCTCGCTCGGCGTCACTCACGCACAAGGGAGGCCGAGCGAGAGCCATCGGCTGACAAATACACCCCGCTGAGGCCCCGCACAACCATCAGATAAGGGAGGACCGAGCCCCCCCGACCCCCCCTAATGGAGGGCACCCCCCCTATTGGGGGATCACGGGAGGGCGACGGACCCGACCGTGCGAAGAGGCACTCAAGCAACTCAACGCACAGGGTGAGCAGACCGTGGCCTGACCCCACGACTACCCACACGCACAACCCGCATGCCACCCGGGAACGAACGGAAGGAACGACCTCGTTACTGCCCCCAGAAATCACGGGGTCAAAAGCAAACCCAACCCGTGGCAAGGCCGTAGCAGCGGAGCGCAAAGGAAGACCCAGACCCACCAAAGGGACTGGACCCCCTGGAAAACGGGGGCCCGGAGAAGTCCATGATGCCAGCATCAAGACCCCACCAGGTGGTCACCTAGTGACCCCGCCCCCCACATCGCCAGCGTATTCGGACAAAGGCCCCTCACAAGAGCCGGCCCTGTCCCCCCAATAGCACACCGCCTGGCACACTGACCCTGCAGGACAGGCAGCCAGCATGGCCGTAAGAACCAAAGGCTTACCACGGAAGCAGGCAGCGCACCGGGGAAAACCAGGCAACAGGCTGTAACCCGAGCCTGGAGTACTGCGGACGAGACAGGCGCCAGAGGGGTCAGCTGAAACAGCCGCCCCGGCGGAAGGGGCATATGCTGGTGTTGTTGACCACCATGACAAAGCCTCCCTCAATGAGGCAGCGAAGGCTGACACGATCGGCAGACGTCATGAACGTGCAGGGGCACACTCAACCGGGCAACCCGGGAGTTGACACTGCACCAACACACCAGAGAACCAACCACCCAGACGTTACCCTATGCGGTGGTTGGTCCCATAACCCCCAAGAAAAAACTCCAAAACGTACCTGCGGGCACTACCGCAGTACAAGTGTTTTAGTTTCCAACAGGGTTATCCCAGGCCTACGGGTCGACGAAACATTACTTCGGACTGGGCCCGGCGATACGGGGAGCACAGGGTCCCCCGAGGAGGTCAAAGACCACCCCAACAGGCCCCTCTTCGCCATGCGTAAGAGAAGAGCGAAAAGAATGGAGAACCAGCCCCAAGCACCCCGTACTTGGTATTCCCAGGAGGTCGCCCAACCAAGTACTAACCAAGACCAACCTGCGTAGCGGCCGAGATCTGACGAGATCGGGCGTGTACAGGTTGGCACGGCCGTAAGCCATTACGACAGTGCAGAGTACTATGTACCCACAAGGGTCTCCATAGCGCCTAACCCTGTGACACCCGGACCGACCTGGCATTTCCCCCCCTGGAAAAAGCCCAAGTCCCTCAGGGTACCAGAACAGCAGATCTGCATCCCCGGCGGACAACAGGTTCAATTGATCCGGACCAGCGTGACCAGAACCAGTCCCGTGCCCTAACCACGCCGACATGCCAACTCCAGGAGAAGGGGCAGATATGCGTGTTGATCTTAAACATGAAAAGAAGGCGCCACCCAGACGTTCGGTGCGAACCGCGCCTGGTGGCCCACCCCCAGAGCGTGAGACCCTTCTACGTATGTTCAGATCCATTCCGTCATCATCCCCCGATATGAACGAGAATCCGTCGACAACCAACATAGGTCGTCGGAAGAGGAAAAACCCCCATCCCAGTTGCTTTATAAAAACGCTGTTTTAACCCCAAGCAACCAAGGCGCGCCAGTCAGTTGCTTGATGTTCAACAGAACACCCCGAGCTAGCACTATGTGTGCGTCGGGCATATCCACATCAATAAACAGGCTATTTAGACCTTTCATTGAATCCCCAAGGCGCCCAGGGGAACGACAAGAGGGGTGTGATGCTTCCTAACCCCAACTCTTTTTAATAACAAAGAAAGAAGCATCAACAACATAAAACCCAAGCTGCACAGCCGGGAGTAAAAACTGTTTACATTTTTACATCCAGTCACCCCTTACTTAGAGGGTTTAGACCGAAATTCCCCAGAAAGCCTTCCCACATGAGTCGTAGTATGAAAAAGACATGTCAACTGTGAGTCACGTGACCAACTGACTCAAGTTTACACATAAAATCGAGCGTAGCAGACCCGTAAGCCCTACGTTCTAACCCGACACTTTAACACCACAGACCTTAAGTAAGATCTAACTCACGGAAGCCGTCGTCATAGCAACGTATATGCTATGACGGGGGGAAACCCTGCACACGACTCCTGTTTGTAATAGGAGCCATGTCAGGACAACCCTTCCCCCCCCCCCCTCCCCCGCCAAGTCGTTGAACGGCTCGGCCCTGACTGGCTCAACAGGAAATGAGAAAAAATCCCCTTGACCAATCAAGTGGGAAGGAGGGGTTTATTCGGCACCCCCTCACAAAAAACCCTTTTTCCCTACACACAATAACAACTGTAGCATTTTGAGACCTTTGGTAGAACGCTAATGTATAGCATAAGCTAATACAATGCCCGCTACCCACAGACTGTGAACAGGATTTATAACAAAACCAAATCGTGTGTGTGTGAATCCTACACCCGCTTTCTATGTTGTACATAGAAAAAACACTGACAGAGAGTATAACGGCTAGGCCGTGGAACGTGTGTATATGAGTATTACTGCAACTAACACAACAGTGTTGTGGATCAACATTACTTTGCTTAAGCAACAGATCATACAACCAGCTTCTACCTGCATGTGGAGCGTCAGGCTAAGATAGAACCTTTCTATGACTGAGTGTATGCTTGCAGACCTTGCTTAATCTCATAACACGAACGTGCCTCATCCCTCAATGTAACAATGCAGATTCACATTTCGCAACCTCATCATATGTATTGTTGAAGAAACACACAGTTTGTTTGGCCAAATAATATAGTCCCCCTTTAAGGGGACTTTTTATTTATTTAGGCACAAAATTATCATGAGGGCCGGGGAGGGTATAGAGGGGACCACAGGAGGAAAAAGTCACTCAGCGGCGTCTGCTGCCTCGAGCCGCTCGGGTTTTGCCACCCCGAGAAGCCCCGGAGGGACGGTAGTTAATCGGCTGCTGGTCTCGTCGTTCCCTACCGTCTCCTCCGGTCGTGGATGGGCCGGCGGCAGCAGAATCACCATCTCTCCTCCTGGCCTTCTTGGACGGGCCAGCAGTGGCGGCGGAGGCAGTGGTAGGCACGGCGGAGGGAGCTCGACGTTGTGGAAGCCTTCTGACTCAACCGGCAAGGACGGGAGGCGGAAAATGGGGTTGGAGAACGGATCTCTCCTCTGCCATCTCTCTGCAGGTTGAGGTCATCAGCTGCAGGGCCTTCCCGAATAGTCCAGCATCAGAGAGGTTGGCCGTCAGAAGAGGGGCTCTCTTCTTCTCTGGCACTCGAGCCTGCTCCAGCCAAAGGTGGCGCTGGTTCAGGGTAGCCAGGGCGCGCACTTTCCCAGAGGCTATGGCCTGCACCTGGGTAAGATGCAGTACAGCTCCTGCCGCCTGGGTGATCTGATCGCGTTGCACCTCGGTCAGATCCGTGCCACCCATCATTATCCCCGATACAAATCTAACCAGCTGCGCGATGTTAGAAGCAGCAGCCAGCGACTGTGTACCAGCGATAAATGACTGGTCACCCCAATATGCCAATCGCCTAGCCGATTTTCCTTGGAGAACCGGCTGGCATAACGGCTCCCACACCACATCCGGACAGAGGAGAGCGGCCATCGGCCTATCAAGCCATGGCACGCCCTCTCTCATACCTTTGACCAACCCCGCCACCCGCGTAACTGGTACGTAGGCGGGGGTAAGTCCCATGATGTGAGACACCACCTGGCCCCGATGAACATAGGCCCCCATTGAGGGAAAAAATGGGTAGACAACGTCCACCCCTCTCACCGGGCGACGCTGCCAGAGATGACCTATGAGATCATCGGGGGCAGGAGCAGGCAATGGCTGCGGCAGCGGCACGCCGTTTGCAGTGGCAGCTACCGCCATGAGCTCGGGGAACAAAGCCTGCAGTTCCCCCTGCTGACCTTCCTCCACCGAACCCGCATCCCTCACATGCAGCAGGCTTCGACCGGTTGAGGAGCCACAGTCTGATGTGGCTGATAGCAGGGCATCCTGCCGATGAGGCCGAGGTGGTTCCCCGACATCCTCGAACAAGGCGCCCCAAGGAGACATTTCTCCCTCCTCCAGTGTTACCTGGACAGGAGGGATACTCGTCTCCACAGGGCCTTCAAACAAGAATCCGTCCGACTCTTCCATGTAATCCTCAGTTTCCATCGGGCATGCAGAGACCGACGCATCCTCGCTGGTCTCCAGCAACTCCCCAAACCCAGGCCGTTCGCGCCTGCAGGACACCATCTTGCGACGTGAACGGGCAGACGTGAAAAGTTTGCGTCGCAAATCCTCCGGAACCAAAGGAACCGGCCGCTCACGAACGGACGATTCCCCGGAACCAGAGTCGGGATCAGGCCACCGCCGGGGCGGCGGCACCGATGCACCGGCTCCTCGGAGAGGCAAACTACCCATCGGCTGTGTCCTGGGCTGGGCTGGCAACCACGAAAGTGGCAGCAGCCCCGCACCAGCGTGCACGACAGAGGCGGGAATGGAGAACCGCTGGTGAAGAGTGGGTCTACTCTCCGAGGTAGACATTATGTGAGGTTTTGTCCGCTGCTCACCTACTCGCTCTTTCCTTTAAGCCTGTTGCTCACCTACTCGCTCTGTTCCTTTAAGCCTACTGTTAATCAATTGCATTCTCCTCACCTCACTAGCCCCCACCCTCGCGTTCGTTTGCTCTTCAGCAACCACACCCTTGGACTACCTGTCATTATGTGTTTGATTGGTCTGGTGCCGAACACACACTTTTAGTTTCAAGTATCAATTACCTTCACGCACCTGTGGTGCATTCTAATTAGTTCCCCTGTGGGCTTTAAGTACCTCGCTCTCCCCTCTGTCCCTTGTCGGGTCGTGCCGTATCATTCCGTATCATATTCTCTATCACCAAGACTCCTTCGGGAGGTCCTCTGTCTGTTTATGCTGTTTTCATCTCCGGCGTGAGATGCGCTCCAGCCTTCGCCTCCTGTCGCCGTTGCCTGAGGGAGACACTGGACTGCGCTCTCTAAACTTCCACGGGAGGTATCCCAGTGATCCACTTCAGACCTCCGCGCAGCAGACGTCCTGACGCGCATCCAGACCTCCGCGCAGCAGACGCCCAGACGCGCATCCAGACCTCCGCGCAGCAGACGCGCTCTTCACTCCAGACGCGCATCGCTTCCTAATACTCTACGGGAGGATGCGTCTCTCCAAGCCGGCGCGCTCTTCCGCGCAGACGCGCTCTTCACTCCTGACGCGCATTCAGACGCACTCCAGATGCGTCCTCCGTACCGGCGCGTACTCCAAGCAGACGCGCACCCCTCAGACCTCCGCGCCAGATGCGCCCTCCGTACCGGCGCGCACTCCAAGCAGTCGCGCACCACTCAGACCTCCGCGCCAGATGCGCCCTTCGTACCGGCGCGTACTCCAAGCAGTCGCGCACCACTCAGACCTCCGCTTGGACAACCCGTTTCCCCGTGGCGACGCGCTCGCCCCGTTTTGATCCAACTCTCTTTACGCACAGCGCCTGGGTGAGTTTTTATGACTGTCTTTGATCCTATCCGTTTTTCGTGTGTTTATATAACACTGAAGATTTCCTGCTTTTTATCAGACAGTCACTCACCCAGCGTTCAGCTTTTTTGGATTGTTTCATTGGGATAATATTTTGGCCTTAACATCGCTCACTGTGTGTTTACACACCGAAGATATTATCACTTGGATTTGTATTTTGGGACTTCGCTCACAGTGTTTATTTTGCACCGAAGATTTCTATCACGTGGAATTGTGTTTGGGACGTTACTCACAGTGTGTATATACACCGAAGATTCAGTCACTTGGATTACTCTGTTTTTGGGTACAAGTCACCTCTCCTGTCACCTGCTCTGTTCCAACTGCACTCTGAGCTAACTCGCTCCCTCTCTCCCTCTCGGTCCCGCTACCACCTCGGAGATTCTGCCGAGAGAAGTCTGCAGAGCGGCTCTGACGTCATCGTCTGCTTCCCCAGACTACCATCCCGGGAGAAGCTGCAGAGCAGCAACATTCATTAATGCTTGTGTTCCAAGGCCTTACCCTGTTTTTCTCTGTCCCACTTATGCAGCTCCAGCCCTCGCCCTGTTCCAAGGCCTTACCCTGTTTTCTCCAGTCCTCCCCTGTCTAGTCCTTCCAGTCCTCCCTGTCCCCAGCCCGCCTCCGCGGGCCTCTGTCCCTGTTTTCCCCACTCTAGTCCTTCTAGTCCTCCCTGTCCCCAGCCCGCCTCCGCGGGCCTCTGTCCCCCTTTCCCCTCTCTAGTCCTCCTAGTCCTCCCTGTCCAGTCCTCCTAGTCCTCCCTGTTCCTGCCTTGTCCCTTGCCCCGGCCCTGTTCCGTTAGCCTTCCCTTAGCCTTCCCCTTAGCCAGCTCGCCTCTTAAAGGCACTGTACCTTTCCCTTCTTGTTATCCAGTAATTTGTGTTCTCCCTTAAAGGGACAGTGCCGTTTTTTCTTTGTTATTCAATAAATGCCCAGTTCTTGGCTTACTCTCATACCTGTCTTGTGTTGTGCGATTGGGGTCGGTTACAAACCATAACAGTACGACCCGACCCAATCGACGACCCCAGCCAGCACAGACGGTGTGGTTGAGTTTGCCTTTTCTTTTTTTTTTCCTCTAGTTCCCCTGTTAGCTTGTTAGTCTCCCCTGTTTAGCTCCCCTGTTTAGCCCTGTTTGCTTCCCTGTTAGCCTCGTTGGCTCCCCTGCAGCTCGTTAGGCCTCTACTACCAGCATGGCCCCTGTCTGCTAGCTTTGCCCCGGCTGCTAGCACAGCCTCTATGTTAATGCAGCCCTTGCTGCTGGCATAGGCCCTGTAGCTAGCCATGCCCAGGCAGCTAACCCAGTCCCTCAGCAGGGCCCCTGTCTGCTAGCTTAGCCCCGGCTGCTAGCACAGCCTCTATGTTAATGCAGCCCTTGCTGCTGGCATAGGCCCTGTAGCTAGCCATGCCCAGGCAGCTAACCCAGTCCCTCAGCAGGGCCCCAGTCTGCTAGCTTAGCCCCGGCTGTTAGCACAGCCTCTATGTTAATGCAGCCCTTGCAGCTGGCATAGGCCCTGTAGCTAGCCATGCCCTGGCAGCTAACCCAGTCCCTCAACATGGCCCCAGTCTGCTAGCTTAGCCCCGGCTGCTAGCACAGCCTCTATGTTAATGCAGCCCTTGCTGCTGGCATGGGCCCTGTAGCTAGCCATGCCCTGGCAGCTAACCCAGTCCCTCTGCATGGCCTCCACTTTTTGTGTAGCCTTCCCACTGCTAGGACTGCCCTTTCAGCTAGAAAGGTCAGTTTTTCCCACTGCTAGGACTGCCCTTTCAGCTAGCAAGGTCAGTTTTTTCCCACTGCTAGGACTGCCCTTTCAGCTAGCAAGGTCAGTTTTTCCCACTGCTAGGACTGCCCTTTCAGCTAGCAAGGTCAGTATTCTCCCACTGCTAGGACTGCCCTTTCAGCTAGCAAGGTCAGTTTTTTCCCACTGCTAGGACTGCCCTTTCAGCTAGCAAGGTCAGTTTTTTCCCACTGCTAGGACTGCCCTTTCAGCTAGCAAGGTTAGTTTTTCCCACTGCTAGGACTGCCCTTTCAGCTAGCAAGGTCAGTTTTCCCACTGCTAGGACTGCCCTTTCAGCTAGCAAGGTCAGTTTTCTCCCTCTGCTAGGACTGCCGCTTCAGCTAGCAAGGTCAGTTTGCCCCACTGCTAGGACTGCCCCTTCAGCTAGCAAGGTCAGTTTTCTCCCACTGCTAGGACTGCCCCTTCAGCTAGCAAGGTCAGGTTGCTCCCACTGCTAGGACTGCCCCTTCAGCTAGCAATGTCAGTTTTTTCTCCCACTGATAGGACTGCCCCTTCAGCTAGCAAGGTCAGTTTTCTCTCACTGCTAGGACTGCCCCTTCAGCTTGCAGGGTCAGTTCCCCACAGCTAGGACTGTCCTTCCAGCTAGCTTGTTCTCTCATGCTGGTCCAGCCCTGTCTGCCAGCCTAGCTCCGGCAGCTAGCGCAGCCTCTATGTTGATGTAGCAGTACAGCTAGCATAGGCCCTGTAGCTTTCAGTGCCCTGGGCTGTTACCCCTCAGCTCCTCTAGTTACCCCTCTGCTCCTCTGGTTACCCCTCAGCTACCATGGTTACCCCTCTGCTCCTCTAGTTACCCCTCAGCTCCTCTGGTTGCCCCTCAGCTCCTCTGGTTACCCCTCAGCTCCTCCAGTTGCCCCTCAGCTACCATGGTTACCCCTCAGCTACCCTAGTTACCCCTCGGCTACCCTGTTCTTTTGCTAGCCCCACTTTTGTTGTGGCTTCCCCTGCTGGCTTGGCCCAGTACTTTTTGTTTTTTGCCTTGTTTTGTCCCCTGCCACTCTGTCTGTATTTTTGGGTCGCCGGGTGGCTCCCGTGGAGGGGGGGGTACTGTGAGGTTTTGTCCGCTGCTCACCTACTCGCTCTTTCCTTTAAGCCTGTTGCTCACCTACTCGCTCTGTTCCTTTAAGCCTACTGTTAATCAATTGCATTCTCCTCACCTCACTAGCCCCCACCCTCGCGTTCGTTTGCTCTTCAGCAACCACACCCTTGGACTACCTGTCATTATGTGTTTGATTGGTCTGGTGCCGAACACACACTTTTAGTTTCAAGTATCAATTACCTTCACGCACCTGTGGTGCATTCTAATTAGTTCCCCTGTGGGCTTTAAGTACCTCGCTCTCCCCTCTGTCCCTTGTCGGGTCGTGCCGTATCATTCCGTATCATATTCTCTATCACCAAGACTCCTTCGGGAGGTCCTCTGTCTGTTTATGCTGTTTTCATCTCCGGCGTGAGATGCGCTCCAGCCTTCGCCTCCTGTCGCCGTTGCCTGAGGGAGACACTGGACTGCGCTCTCTAAACTTCCACGGGAGGTATCCCAGTGATCCACTTCAGACCTCCGCGCAGCAGACGTCCTGACGCGCATCCAGACCTCCGCGCAGCAGACGCCCAGACGCGCATCCAGACCTCCGCGCAGCAGACGCGCTCTTCACTCCAGACGCGCATCGCTTCCTAATACTCTACGGGAGGATGCGTCTCTCCGAGCCGGCGCGCTCTTCCGCGCAGACGCGCTCTTCACTCCTGACGCGCATTCAGACGCACTCCAGATGCGTCCTCCGTACCGGCGCGTACTCCAAGCAGACGCGCACCCCTCAGACCTCCGCGCCAGATGCGCCCTCCGTACCGGCGCGCACTCCAAGCAGTCGCGCACCACTCAGACCTCCGCGCCAGATGCGCCCTTCGTACCGGCGCGTACTCCAAGCAGTCGCGCACCACTCAGACCTCCGCTTGGACAACCCGTTTCCCCGTGGCGACGCGCTCGCCCCGTTTTGATCCAACTCTCTTTACGCACAGCGCCTGGGTGAGTTTTTATGACTGTCTTTGATCCTATCCGTTTTTCGTGTGTTTATATAACACTGAAGATTTCCTGCTTTTTATCAGACAGTCACTCACCCAGCGTTCAGCTTTTTTGGATTGTTTCATTGGGATAATATTTTGGCCTTAACATCGCTCACTGTGTGTTTACACACCGAAGATATTATCACTTGGATTTGTATTTTGGGACTTCGCTCACAGTGTTTATTTTGCACCGAAGATTTCTATCACGTGGAATTGTGTTTGGGACGTTACTCACAGTGTGTATATACACCGAAGATTCAGTCACTTGGATTACTCTGTTTTTGGGTACAAGTCACCTCTCCTGTCACCTGCTCTGTTCCAACTGCACTCTGAGCTAACTCGCTCCCTCTCTCCCTCTCGGTCCCGCTACCACCTCGGAGATTCTGCCGAGAGAAGTCTGCAGAGCGGCTCTGACGTCATCGTCTGCTTCCCCAGACTACCATCCCGGGAGAAGCTGCAGAGCAGCAACATTCATTAATGCTTGTGTTCCAAGGCCTTACCCTGTTTTTCTCTGTCCCAGTTATGCAGCTCCAGCCCTCACCCTGTTCCAAGGCCTTACCCTGTTTTCTCCAGTCCTCCCCTGTCTAGTCCTTCCAGTCCTCCCTGTCCCCAGCCCGCCTCCGCGGGCCTCTGTCCCTGTTTTCCCCACTCTAGTCCTTCTAGTCCTCCCTGTCCCCAGCCGGCCTCCGCGGGCCTCTGTCCCCCTTTCCCCTCTCTAGTCCTCCTAGTCCTCCCTGTCCAGTCCTCCTAGTCCTCCCTGTTCCTGCCTTGTCCCTTGCCCCGGCCCTGTTCCGTTAGCCTTCCCTTAGCCTTCCCCTTAGCCAGCTCGCCTCTTAAAGGCACTGTACCTTTCCCTTCTTGTTATCCAGTAATTTGTGTTCTCCCTTAAAGGGACAGTGCCGTTTTTTCTTTGTTATTCAATAAATGCCCAGTTCTTGGCTTACTCTCATACCTGTCTTGTGTTGTGCGATTGGGGTCGGTTACAAACCATAACACATTATGACTTAGATTTTCCTTTTTGAATAGTTATGAGAGAAGAAAAAAATAAGCACAATGTAAACACGTCTCAACTTTCTTCAACTAGCAACACGTCAAGTGGGGATCTCCGAAGGCACTTCCTTGTGGTGAAAGCGAAGAAGGAGGCGAGTAGGTGGCCACACACCTGCTTATGAAGGTAAGCTGATGAGGGGTGTGGTCAGAAGAATATTGGGATAAAGGTACATTGTGGAATTTTATTCAGTGCGCGTGCACAAGCGAGGTACAGTGCGTGAGTGACGCCGAGCGAGAGCCGTTACGATACAGAACCAGATTAACCCTTTCACTACCACAATACCAAAGGGTTAACCCTTTCACTGCGACATTACAGAAGGTTAACCCTTTCCACTGCCACACGACAAAGGGATAACCCTTTCACTACCACACTACAGACGGTTAACCTGTAACAGTTAACAGTTGAATCATGTTTACATTTAGTCATTTAGCTGAACGCTTTTATCCAAAGCGACTTACAAGTTCTGCACGACAAGTCAGGAGGAAGGGTACGACTCTTACAACTGAGTAACAATGTTCATCAAACAGTGCTGGAACTTGGGTGCTGCAGTGATGAGTGCATAGTAGAAAGACATATTAGTATAGTAGGAAGAATGCATGATAGTATAAGACAGTAAGAATGTTATTAAAAAAAATGTTTTATTGCGCATCATTTGAATGCATCTACTGTACTTTTAGACGTGCACATAGGTTGTACATAATTGATTTGCTATCCTTGCTTTTTGCCTTGTCTTGTCTTATTATTTTATACACTGTGTGATTTTACATGCTTTTCTTTTTTTGCTCATTTTTATACACTTGACGTGATTGTAAGTCAAGTCAAGTCAAGTCATTTATTTATAAAGCACATTTAAAAACTCAAGAGCCAACCAAAGTGCTGTACAGTCAAAGCATAAAAATTCATAATACAAAAAGGCACAGCAGGACAAGACAGTACAATCAGAGAATAGGACAACAGTAGGCCAACACACAGATAGAGTAGCACAGAGTACAGTATAGCACACAGGGGACAGAAGAACACAAGAACAGATACAAGGGGGAGGGGCCAGATAAAATTGCATGGGAGTGTGTGAGTTAGGGTGTGGGAGAATCAGGGTTTATTGAAGGCTAGGGAGTAAAGTGAGTTTTTAGTCGTCTCCAGCGAGGGGGCAGTTCTGATCTCCAGGGGTAGCTGGTTCCACAGCATTGGGGAAGAGCGATCGCCTCTCTTTTTGAGTCTGGTGCGGGTGGGGGCGGGGACCAGCCGAGCCTGGTTGGAGGATCTTAGTGACCTGGGTGCCGAGTAGGGGGTTATGAGCTCTGTGATGTACATCGCTGAGCTCCTATGCATCCAGTGGAGTCTAACGGAGCACCTCGAAGACCTGGACTTTGCGGATGACATCGCACTACTCTCACACAACAGATGCAAGACAAAACCCAGCTGCTAGAAACAACTGCAGCTGGACTTGGGCTCAAAATAGATGGACAAAAAACTCAAGTAATCAGAGTCAATAATAAAAGCACAAACCCCATAACCATCGGGGGCCAGACACTGGAAGAGGTTGACAAATTCACATACTTGGGTAGTGTTATAGCTGTTGATGGCGGGACTGAGGAAGACGTAAGGGCAAGAATAGGAAAAGCAAAAGCAACATTCAACATGTTAAACAAGATATGGAAAACCCGAAACATCAAACTCAACACCAAGCTCAAAATCTTCAACTCCAATGTCAAATCCATTCTGCTATATGGCTCTGAAACCTGGAAAACCACCACTAACATCAACAATAAACTGCAGACCTTCATCAACCATTGTCTGAGACGTATCCTCAGGATCTTCTGGCCAAACACAATCACCAACATCAAGCTGTGGGAATGCACCAAGCAAGAATCAGTGGAGGTCCAGCTGACCAGGAGAAAATGGAGCTGGATTGGGCACACACTTCGAAGACACAAAACCGCAATAACCAAACAGGCATTAACCTGGAACCCACAAGGCAAGCGAGGCAGAGGAAGACCCAAAAACACCTGGAGAAGAGACACTGAGCAGGAACTCAAGACAAGGGGACTGACGTGGAAACAGCTGGAGAGGATGGCGCAAGACAGACAGGGGTGGAAACTTTTCATCAATGGCCTATGTTCTGAAAGGAATAAAAAGGCCTAAGTAAAGTAAAGTAAGATGTACAGGGGTTCTGCACCCGATAGTACCTTAAAGGCCAGGAGGAGGATTTTGAATTATATTCTAAATGGGACTGGGAGCCAGTGTAGGGAGGCTAGAACTGGTGTAATGTGTTCTCTCTTTCTGGTGCCGGTAAGGAACCTAGCTGCAGAGTGATGGACCATTTGAAGGCGGGACATGAGGGAAACCTCAGTTGCCTTTCGAGTTGAAATAAAGTTTTGAAAGGTTCAAATGTGTGAGCATAATATTTACCTGGCTGCATGAGAAAGGTTGTAAAGGTAATGTTACATGTTTGAATATCAAAGGGGAACTTCAACAGATCCATCTGACAGGTGGTGGTCAACCGCCCTTTCTCGACTGAGACAACCCGACCCGTGTTGTTCAAATGGACGTAGGGACTTTTAGTGTTGGCTCCAGCATCGGAGACACTTATGGGACAGAAAAAGGAGGACTTCAACATTAAAAGGAACACGGCAACATTATGGGAAATGTGCTTATACCATTGTCTCCAGAATCAGCCGAGAAGATAGATACCGATTTCCTCTGGGAGTGGATGCGGAGGGGCTAGCCTAGCTAAAACTCTGGGAAAGGTGTTGGTTGGCCAACATCTCTAGGTTAGCTACTGCGCTTTCGCTTCCATTCATTATGCTAAGCTAGGCTAGAAGCAACTGTATAGCTTTCTACTGAACGCACAGAGAGGAAATTGGTATTTATCTTCTTGCCTGACTCTGTACAGTAAGCACATTTCCCATAATGTTCCTTTAGGTTGAGTTGTGCAATTGTGATGTATGTATATTTTTTGTAGAAAACCCTTACCCTATGTATGTAAGTCACACAACTGACCACAGTGTATATTATATAGAGTATGTAGAGAAATACAATTCTATAAAACATTATTTTGTGCATAACATGTAAATGTGTTAGTTGATTAATATCATGTTATGTTATGTAATATTAAGTATTACAGCAGCAAATAATAGACCATGGTCATTTTAACATTTGAACCAAATCCAGTTAATTAATCCAGTTTACATGAGGAGACAGCAAGGTTTTTATGCATTATTCCCAGGTCTGGAAGCCTGCACTTTTAATTTTTTTACACAAATATTTGAATTGTCACTATATGCTAGATTGTACATACTCCTGTTGGATATTTAAATCTGGGGACCAGAGCATTGGTCTTGGAACAGGCAGCCGCCATATTCCGCAAAAGTTAGCTGGTTTCCATAATAGGAATTCATTCTGCCAGCTCTGCGGACAGAAAAGGTAAGTTTAGATCTTGAATTATGATACACAATATTGTTGCCTGCATTGATGATAAAACATACACATTAAAGGGGCACTTGACCGAAAAACAACGCAGATTTATTTTACACATAATCTCACACACATCCCAAGGCTCTAAACTATTTTGCACACATTCATTTAGTTTGACAGTTATTGAGAGTTAATTCGTTTGAATATGGCCATCAGTGATGTGGAAGGATTGCAACAAGGATTGCTATTTCTGCTCATTTACATAATTGCATTGAGCCGTAATAAAACACAGTGACATGTCTGTCTGATGACATCATGGGAGGAGATGCACTAACTCTCAATAACTGTCAAACTAGATGAATGTGGGCAAAATATTGCATGAATTGCTCCCGGTGCATGATGTGTAGCGGATTATGTTGGCGACACGATCGACACCAATACTGGGACTCGCAATTGGAATATTCTTTTTGGGGTACATCCTAGTGAAGGTAAGGTCTATATGGTATCAATCCTGCTGTGATCCAACCATGATTTCACTTTGATGACATGTGTGTATTTTACTCCACAACGTGTGCCGTTGGTGACGATCAAAGCATCAAAAACTACCCCCCCCCCCCCCCCACACCCTTTCATGTATACATGATGAAACATAATACCGATAATATAGATGTGATTTCAAAATAGTAGCGTGTACAGCTGAGAAATGGCTAAGTTTTTTTGTGTGAATTGCACGTATTGCTGCATAGTGTAGTTTTCTGGGATTAGACAGGATTATTCTAAAACTATAGTCATATTCACCACGGTATAAAACGGGAATGTATGGATGAAAAAATTATTTCTTTAACACATATTGAACGATAGATAGTCGATGTCAAATGGGCCATAGTATTGTATCCATAGCTATAATATATAATATAGTTATAGCCCTGCAAACACCGCCACGTATTCCTATACTTTAGAGCGTTGCGCTTTTAACAACACATCACGCATATCGCTGCGATGTCCAAAGTGTTAAGAGTAAGTCAGGTTGTTGACAAAATGTTTGAGAATGTTAATTGAAATTTTCTGTAAACATTTTTGACAATGTATCATTGTTCCCATTACCAATATGATTATGAACATTGATTTGATTACCTAACATTATAAATCTATATCCAAGCCGATAGTGATATTTACATTTTTATATATCGTCTATAGCCCTACTTGTGGCAATGACATTTCATAGTCCACTGGATCAACCATCACTTTTTAGCTAATATTTCAATCATATTTCAATCATATTAGAACTATTAATCATATGTAATTTGCATAGATAATCATTCTTACCATTAGCCTCAAGGCTTGACAGGTGAGCGTTTGGGCCTTCTCATTCTGCAGAAAATCAGGAACATAATATTTAGTCTTGTAATTGGAATAGACAGAATACTTATTCAGGGCTTGACATTAACACCCGCCAAATGCGTGTAGAATTTGTGTAACTCCGTCCCTCTTACCAGCCACTTTGGCGGGTAGACCGTGCAGCGTCACCACTTTAGAGTCGTAGTGAAGAGTCTCAGTCTCTCTCTCTCTCTCTCTCTCTCGGAACGCAGTGCGCGCTTACTTGCGTCACACGTAATGAGAGTCTCTTTCTCTCTTTCTCTCTTTCTCTCTCAGAACGCAGTGCATGCTTACTTGCATCGTGCGTAATGAGTCTCTCTCTCTCTCTCTCTCTCTCTCTCTTTCTCTCTCCGTCTCAAGTAGCCAAACTTTACACTATAAAAACGAACTGGATATTTGGATAGAGTGTGTGTGTGATATTTTTGGCTGGTGAAAATGCTGAGTGGCTAGTGACTTTGGAAAACCACTAGCCACAGTGGCTGGTGAGCCAACAAGTTAATGTCAAGCCCTGCTTATAATGCAGAGCCATATAAGTCCGTTTTGACATTTTTGGACAGGCCTTAAAGGATAACTCCACTTTTTTTTTAAATTAGCTTATTTAACATCTTCCCTGGAGTTAGACAAGAAGATGCATACCTTTTTTGTCTCTGTGCGTGCATTTTAGCTTTGGGAATAGACGCTCCGTTAGCATAGCTTAGCTTCATCACTGGAAGTGGGGGAGGACAGTAGCCTTACAGTGCCTTACAGTGTATTGCAAGGTCTGACATTGACCAAACTTGATATGCATGACCTTGGTGGGCTCTAGGTCAACTCCTGAAAAGGGGGTCAATGTCAGACCTTGCAATCAAAAGTTAGGGGCGCACTGAAATTATGGCAAGGGTTATTAGCCCCCTAACTTTTGATTGCAAAGTCTGACATTGACCCCCTTTTCAGGAGTTGACCTAGAGCCCACCAAGGTCATGCATATCAAGTTTGGTCAATGTCAGACCTTGCAATACACTGTAAGGCTACTGTCCTCCCCCACTTCCAGTGATGAAGCTAAGCTATGCTAACGGAGCGTCTATTCCCAAAGCTAAAATGCACGCACAGAGACAAAAAAGGTATGCATCTTCTTGTCTAACTCCAGGGAAGATGTTAAATAAGCTAATTTAAAAAAAAAAGTGGAGTTATCCTTTAATGTAAAGTATTTGCAGTTGTAAAGTTAATTCTAATCACGTGGGAATGTGAACGTGATACAGCCTACTCACCTGGAAGGACTCTTTAATTCTGTAAGCAACACTTCCAATTGACAAACTTTAGATAATTAGGTATGAAAACATTGTTTAACACTTTAATCGCCGATGACGTGTTTAGACGTCATTCCTAGCCATGCTCATTCTGCCGAAGACGCCGTAACTCGTCTTTGATGTCAATATTTCAAAAATCTGTGATCGAAATCATATTTCTCCTCCGGAGACATGAGATGTACTGGTGAGCTCCACTCAACTGTCTAACGGTTCAAGAGCGCCATCTGGTGGCCGATCGGCAGATCGGCCAACAGGACGTGACGCGCCAAACAGGAAGTGCTCATCCATAAATCGTCCGGGCACTCGCGATCATTAGCAGGACTCTATCTCAACACACTGGATAATCAATCGCTCGCCCTAACTCAATAAACAACGTTATTTGGACGTATATAGTATTATACAACCTGGAAATGGTTCATCAGGATCAACATCCCATAATCGAAAACTGTCTACTCCACGCTGATCGTCCAATGGCGCGAGGAAGATACGGTGAGTTTCAACGTTATTTTCTAACGTATTCTATACTAACTGATCTGATGATCATATGACCCACACTAGATGAATGGTATAACGTTGCCCACGGAATTATAAACGCCCCCTCGCCCATCCGGTCAATATCAGATGATACGTAGTAACTTCTAGAAGTACCTCCAGTTGAAATTTTTCATCTGGCAACGATCGCTACCAAACTGTATTTGATCATCAATATAATGCATTTGGAGCTATAAATCAAGTTCTGGAGAAAGCTGCAGAAAACGATAAAAACATACTTATACTTTAGACCATATTTTAGTATGAATATGTGAATGAAAAAGTATATCGTTGCTACACCCTGAACAATGGATATAGGACATTGAATGGGCCATAATAATGGCAATTTAGCAATAGAATTAAAAAAGTTATAGCCCTGCAAAGAAGGGGAACTTCTCCATAGACAAATAGAGCTGGCTAGGGATGGTAAATTATGAATTTGAACCATGGCGATCAAAGTGTTAATCTAAAAGATTAAAAGGTAGAATCTGTAATGGTGTCAAACAGCAACATCTAGGCCAAAAAAAGGTTTGGTATTGCACTTTGTTTAATTTTGTTTTGTTTTGGTCTGACGTGTGGGTTGGGGTTTAGTATACTGTGAAATTCTCCAGACCTCTCTTGGCAGAGCCTGAGGTGCGGCCAGCAACAACCCTGTACCCGCTAAACGCCGGACACCATCACACATCCTTTGCCTAGAAGTTGGCATTACAGATTCTACCTGTACACTTGATCTCAAGAAGGTGCTGAATGAGCTCAGTGAGCGAAATTCCTCCGACCTCAATGTTAGCATGGTGTTATTCACCGTCAAAGATGCAAAGAAGAATTATAATTTATATTCTCCTGTTTCATCACAATTTACTCAAGCATAGTAACAGACACAATATACCTGACACTGGGAATACATTCCCTGAGGTCCATAGATGTCCCTAGGTACCAAGAACATGCTAATTGACCTTGTAGAAGTGGAGCAATCTTCCATTTACTTGGGCATGTACTTTCAGGCGGATTTTCAGAAAATAAGGCTAGAGCTTAACAGGTTAAAAACAGACTTATATGGTTCTTCATTGCAAGCGTTTAATTGTCTAGTTAACCCTTTCACCGCCGCACTACCAAACGGTTAACCCTTTCACTGCGACAATACACAGAAGGTTAACCCTTTCACTGCCACACGACAGCCGGTTAACCGGCGACCGTCGGTTGTGTGATAGTAAAGGGTTACCTTCTGTCGTGTGGCAGTGAAAGGGTTAAAGAAACACATCAACTTATTATCAGAAATGTGCCGTCGAAGGGTCAATCGAGACACAGGGAGACATTTACCACATCCACGATACCGTATATCAGCAGATCCAACAAGACGTCTGTGGGTGTAGTCCAGTTCACCACAGGCTGCATGTTTGCGAGCGCATAATTACTCTCTGTGAGGTTCAAGTGGCGTAGCAGACCAGAGTACGAGCAGTCCGTCTCCCCGCTGGTGGTAGAAACAAGAGCTGAGGAGGAAAGAAGCCTTATAGGTAGCAGGTAGGGTTGGGTACTGTTCACATTTGAATCGATACCAGTACCCAACGGTACCTTTTTTCGGTACTTTACTCTCTAAAAATTTAAAATGTAAAAATGACAAACTTCAAATTATTTATTATCATTATTATTTATTTAGAACTATTTGTTAATATATATATATATATATATATATATATATATATATATATATATATATATATATATATATATATATATATATATATACACACATATCTTTAAATAAAAAATTATGTTTTATAAAATAACAAGTATAAAACGATTAAACAAACCGCTCTAGCAGCAATGAACTATTCTGCGGAACTAAAAAGTACACATCTATATATTGAAATAAATAAATAAAGGTATTTTTTTTAACAAAATAACAAGTATAAAACGATTAAACAAATCATGCAAGACAATATAAATAACTACAATCAGAATCAGAATCCGTAACCAGTAGGCGGCTGGGTGGCGCAGCGGTCTAAGCGCTCGTCACCAACGCAAGACACACCGGTATCGAATCCGGCTGTCAGCGTTGCCTCCGGCTTGGCCGGCCGTCATACTGGCTCAATTGGCAGAGTCAGCGGGAGGGAAGCCGGTGGGGTGGTATTCTGGTCGTTGTAAACAGCGACTCCTACAGGTCGGTCAGAGCGCCTGCACAGCAAAAGAATGGATATGGTGAAGGTAGTGTGACCTCCCACGCGTTACACTTCACCAATGAGAGTCCGCGCTGGCAGGTGAAAAGAGATTGCTGGCTGTCTCCTATGTGACAGAAAAAGCATCTGATAGACTTCAGGACTCCCTAGACCGACCAGTGGGGGGCACATGCAAGCAACGACCAGGAAGGGGAGGGGGGAATTGGCATAACGACTAAATTGGGATGGGAGAAAATCTGAGAAAAACAGGAGGAGAAAAAGTGGATAAAAAAAAAAGAATCCGTAACCAGTAACCACACTTGCAACCGCTTTCAGCTTGCCATTGCCCCGACTTTGTTGTTGTTGAATCAAGTCAAATCCTAGGTGTGTATTGTGAACGTTGACGTAAACGTGCGGCACACTTCATAGGTTTCGTTTCGTGGTAAACGAAACGTTAAAAAAAGAGAAATTATAATAATTGAGTGAATCGGTACTCTGTAGTACCAACTACCGACGTGATTCGGTCGATACCCTTAAAAGTACCGGATTCGGTACCCATCCCTGCTTATATGTCCATAAAAGATAGATAAGCCGGCAGGATGTGGTTACCTAGCTTTTCAGAAGTGACGGCAAACAATAATGAAATATAAAACTCTGGCAGCCATTTCATCCAATTAAGCATGTTCGGTGTTTAGACTAAGACTCCCAAGATGCAACGCTGAACGGCACAGGAAGTCCTTCATTCCGACAGCCATCAGACTTTATAACGCATCACTGTGCCTCATGGCATAATCTTCCTGGACTTTACTTTTAAAATCGACATTTTACAATTTTACACTTATTACTGTACATTTACTGTATATGTCTGTATATTTTTGAATGTATATACATATCAGAATGTATATCCCGGACCGTATTTTATTCTTTATTCTTATTCATGATTTTTGTTTTTGACTACCTAAATGTTTACTGTTTACTGTGAGTGCTAAATTCCCCTCTGGAAATAAAGTATTTCTATTCTATTCTATAGTCACATTTTTCTCTACCTCGTTTTTATAATTTTTTGCATTTCGTACATTTTAGTTTTGTATTATTGTAGAACTCTTTTTCCTTTTTTCACTGTATGAAGCACAATCTCAGGAGGCTCATACAGAACCAAGCATTTCACTATAATGTACATGTTACCTTATATGTGACAAATAAAACAAAAGTGGTTGATGTTCAAGTTTCAAGTGAAGTCAGTAGTAGAGTAGAAAGTAGTAGAATTTGCTGGCCAGCCAATGAAAGAAACATATCATTACATGAATTCAAAATGTAACTCACCCATCAGAGCGAGATAAACTACAGCCGTCGGGACCGACATTGCGTTTCTCTATACTGTAGGTCCAGCTGAGCAGTGTGGAGGACTAGGACTGTCGGACCCTATTTTTATAGGCGCCCTACTGTTTGCTTTAGGAGGTTTGGTATTCACCCACAGCCGAGGCACAATACAGACATCAATCATCCCTTCATTCATTCAACCTTTGTTAGCCTGTGTGTACTGTGACAAAATGGCATCCAATGTAATAAAAAAAGTCAACCAACGAACTCGATTCTTGTACCGGATCTCCTCTCTGGTAAACAAGAATACCCTGAAGACTCTGGCAGGAGCACTCATTCAAGGGTACTACGACTATGCTTGCACCTCATGGTACCAAAGCACCTCAAAGGCACTAAAAAACAAATTACAAACATCTCAAAACAAGCTAGTCAGACTACTGCTTGACCTGCCTCCTAGAACCCACCTCACCCCGGCCCACTTTGACAAACTAGGATGGCTTAGAGTAGACGACAGAGTACAGCAACTTGCAATGGGCCTGGTCTACAAGATACACTACGCGACCAAGGTACCCATGTACATGTCAAAATACTTCCCAAAGGTCAGTGAATACCACGATCACAACACCAGAGGGAGCTCCACAAATCATGTTAAACCCAGATTCGGCTCAAACAAGGGACTAAACACGTTTCGCAATTATGCCACATCAATGTGGAACGCCCTACCCAAAGCTGTAAAGGAATGTGAATCACTACCCACTTTCAAAAACACTCTCAAAGAACACCTACGGGAGACTGCAATTCGAAACTGGCCCCTACAAATGTCTTAACCCAGTTGTACAGTAAATTACCAAGTATGGCTTTGTCAGTATTCCAGTGTACAGTGTCCCCCCCCCCCCCCCTCCAATGTACAGCCCCCACCCACCAACCCCACCCCACCCACCCAACCTCCTCCAATGTACAGTTTCTACGTCAAATGTATATACACTCTTTTTCTGGACACTTTTTGTATCACAAACAGTACTGTATTTGCAAATCTGATATGTCATAAATGTATAGATGTAGCAGTACTGTCTATCTGTATGTCATGTATGTCATATATGTTATGATGAATTGAAAATGGGGGACCCTGATGTAAACAAGACGAAAGTCTTTCTCTGGTCTGCATCCCCTTAACAATTGTATGTATTGAGCTGTACTGTACCCATTCTGCAATCTGTTAATAAACTTTTCAATCAATCAATCAATCAATCAGCCTCAACTCTCATTTAAAACAACGTCGAGAAATAAATAAAGTATTGTGTTTTTCAAAGGTACATCGCAAGACGTTCCACGTGTCGAGGCACAGAAGCACTAAAGCAGATTTCCAAAGTTCAGTGAAAACGACAGGGGTTTGAGATCAAAGATGAAATTGGACTTAAATTCTTTATTCGTAGCACACATTGTAACGTAGTCAAGCAGCGAACACACGTGTGATGGGCGACACATAGGAACACACATGATGTGATGGGCGACACATAGGAACACACATGATGTGATGGGCGACACATAGGAACACACATGATGTGATGGGCGACACATAGGAACACACATGATGTGATGGGCGACACATAGGAACACACATGATGTGATGGGCGACACATAGGAACACACATGATGTGATGGGCGACACATAGGAACACACATGATGTGATGGGCGACACATAGGAACACACATGATGTGATGGGCGACACATAGGAACACACATGATGTGATGGGCGACACATAGGAACACACATGATGTGATGGGCGACACATAGGAACACACATGATGTGATGGGCGACACATAGGAACACACATGATGTGATGGGCGACACATAGGAACACACATGATGTGATGGGCGACACATACAGTAGGAACACACACATGAGGGGCGACACATAGGAACACACACACGTGTGATGGGCGACACGAAGGAACACACGTGTGATGGGCGACATAGGAACACACACGTGTGATGGGCGACACATAGGAACACACACATGCATTTTATTTAAATTGTTTTGGGTCGCCGATGAAATCTCTTCTCTGCGCTTGACCCCCTCATGTGTGTTTCCTATTTGTTGCTCACAGGGTTCCCACAGACATTGCAACATTTTATTCAAGGACTTTTAAGTACTTTTCCAAGCACTGTTTTACAATTTCAAAGATGTCACTCGAAGGATACAATTCACTTTTAAATGCTGTTTTTTAAAGCATCTTCTTGGCCTGCTTGGCAGCTAGAGCATCACGTGAAGAAATGAGGAAAAGCAGTTGGAGCGCGCGAGACAGCGGCTCGTCAGATTTGATTGAAACGGAAAAAAAAAAACGATTTCTTGATTCAGAACCATTTGATCATGGATGAACAAAACATTCTATGCAAATGGTTGATTTTTATTTCAAGGACTTTTTAAGCACCTGGTTAGAAAATGGGCTGTTTTCTTTTTTTTTAAACTTACATTTTTGTATTAAACATTTATAGACAAACAACACGACATATACAATAACCTCAACAACACTATTAAACAGACATAAATAATAAAGAAAAAATGTAATACCCAAAAGACGAAAAAATTAAAAGTACTGACTTAAGCAAATAAAAAACATAAAACAGTTGTCATACCTTAAACAAAAATAAAATTAGAAAACATTAAGTGTGTGACATGGGTTCAGAGGCCCTCTTTGAACCTCTTTCCTCCTTTACCCTTCGCCCTCCTGTGGTGTATTTGGTTCTTCCTCTGTGATGTCGTTTTCGTTCCCCTTGTAATCCTCCCACTTTCCCCATCTTTCTCCAAATTTCTCTTCCTGTAACCTCAGCATGTGTGTTATCCTCTCCATATCCTGTATCTCTTCCACTATTCCTACCCATTGTGCTATTGTCGGTGGGTCTTCCTTGTACCACAGTCTCGTTATTGCTTTTCTGGCCGCTATCAACATTATCTTTATTAAATATTTGTCCCCCCCTTGTATTCCCTCGTGTCAGGTCTCCTAAGTAAAGCACCAGTCCTGTTTGTGGTAACCCGTATCCTAATATTCTGATCATTGCCTCCCCTATCTCCTCCCAATACCCCTTCAGCTTCTGACATCCCCAGAATATGTGTGTGTGATTTGCCCCCTCCTTCCCACACATCCTCCAGCATGCTCTTTGTGTTGGTGCATATTTTCCCTTCAGCTCTGGGGTTATAAAGAATCTGATTATGTTTTTCCATCCAAACTCTTTCCATATCCTCGATCCTGTTGTTGAATGTTGCACCTCGCATATGTTCCCCCATTCCTTCCCTGTTATTTCTATCTCTAGCTCTCTCTCCCATTTCTCCCTTATGTAATCGGTCGTGTGTCCCTTGCTGTTCATTATAGCCCGGTATATTGCTGATATTACTCTTCCTTGCCCCCCTTCGTATGCCCATACTATCATCTTTATTATTCCATTCTGTTCTTCGTCTTTGGCCCCCCTTATTTCTTTGTTGTAGTAGTCTCTAACCTGTAGATATCTGAAGTGGTCCCTGTTTTCTAGTCCAAATTTCTCCTTTAATTTTTGTAGTGTCTGCATTTCCCCCTTCTCTATCATTTTGCATATCGCTGTTGCCCCCCCCCCCCCCCCCCCCCTCTCCCACCTTCTGAATCCATGGTCTAACCTCCCTGGTTTGAATCTCTTGTCATGTGCTACCCATCTCAGAACCCCTGACTGCTTCTCCAATTTGTGTGTTTTTACTACTCTGTTCCATATGGTCAAGGTGCATTTGGTGATTGGATCTAATAGTCCCTCTTTTTCTTTAAATAGTTCCCTATCTCCCACCAGAGCTTGTACCTTGTATCCCTCCCCTTCTTTTTCAATGTCTTTCCATCTTGCCTCATATCTGTCGTTACACCAGCACGTCACTGCTCTCAGTTGTGCTGCATAGTAATAATCTTGTAGGCTGGGTACTGCCATCCCTCCCTCTTCCTTTGGTAGTTGTAGTGTTTTATATCTGACCCGTGGTCTTCTCCCCGCCCATATGAACCTCGATATCAGTCTGTCCCACTCCCTGAATTGATTCTGTGGTATTTGTATCGGTAGTGACTGGAATAGGTACAGTAACCTTGATAGTATGTTCATTTTAATGACCTCTATTCTTGAATTGAAGTCCAAGGGCATTACTGTCCATCTCTCTAAGTCTCTCTTGATGTTCTGATTTATCTGTGTATAGTTCGCCTCAAAGAGTTTCTCCACCCCTCTCGTGATGTTCACCCCTAAGTATTTAATCTTGTCCATGTCCCATCTTATCCCGTACTGTTCCCTAATTTCCGTCGTTGGGGTATAGTTCCATGCTAAGGTCTGTGTCTTTGTCACGTTTAGTTTGTATCCTGAGTAGTGGCCATATTCCTTCAGTAGATCCATCAGTGCCGGGAAGCTCTTGTCTGGTTGCCTCATGTATACTATCACGTCGTCCGCAAATAGGCCTAGTTTATATTCCGTTCCCTTTATCCTTACTCCCTTAATGTCCTCGGTCTGTCTGATCAGTTGTGCCAGTGGTTCTATGAAAACGGCGAAGAGCGTCGGTGAGAGACAACATCCCTGTCTGGTAGCCCTCTCTAATCTGATTCTATCCGTCAAGCTGCCATTCACCTTAACCCTCGCTGTCGGTTCTTGATATAGCGCCTTGATCATCCTCATCGCCCTCCCATTCAGTCCGAACCTCATCAATGTTTTATATAAAAATGTCCAGCTCACACTGTCGAATGCTTTTTCTGCATCTAGGCTAATCAGTACCGCGCTACCACCTTGTTTTTGTATCTCCTCTACTATGTGTAATGTCTTTCTCACGTTGTCCTGTGTCTGTCTCCCTTTAATAAATCCAGTTTGATCTTCATCTATAATGTCTGGCATAAACGTCTCAAATCTCTTTGATATTATCGATGTATACATCTTGTAATCCACGTTGAGTATGGACACAGGTCTGAAACTACTACATAATTCTCTATCCTTCCCTTCCTTCGGTATCGTGGTGATTATGGCTTCCTTCCACGAGGGGGGCATTTTTCCCTCTTCCATCGTGTGTCTGAACGCCGCCCCTAACATGGGTACTAATTCCGTTCTAAATGTCTTGTAGAATTCCGATGGGAATCCGTCGCTCCCCGGAGACTTGTTGTTTTTAGCTCTACTAATTGCCTCTTCCAGTTCTCGTTCCGTAATTATTTTATTTAATTCTTCATTCTGTTCTTTCCCTATCGATGATAACTCTAGCTTCTCCAGATATGCTTCTATTTCCTCTTCTCCCGCTGCTTTTGGCTGTGTGTATAGTTTCTCATAGTATTCTCTAAATGTCCTCTCTATTTCAGCTGGGTCTCTCAATATTTCATTAGTCTTTATATCCCTTATTGTGTGTATCGTGTTCAACTTCTGTTGCGTCCTAATTCTCCTAGCCAACAATCTGGTCGCTTTTGGTCCCCCTTCATAGTACGTTTGTTTCATGAACCTCGCTTTCTTTTCTATTTCCGTCAATAATTCCCTATTTATCCTGGCCTTTACTTCTTTGATTTCTCCGAGCGTTTCCTGTTCTTTTGATATCTGGTGTCTCCCCTCTAGCTTCTTCCGCCTCCCTATCAGATTGTGATATGTCTCCGTTCTGGCCTTCTTCAGCATTGCTGTCTTCTCCATCAATTTCCCCCTTATCACCACCTTCAGTGTGTCCCATAGAATGTTCGGATCTACCGCCCGTTGTCATTTTCTTCCTTATACCTGGCTATCTCCTCCTTGATCTGACTCACCACCCCCTTGTTATTTAATATTCCTACATTTAGTCCAGGGTTTCCGTTAGAATTTTTTTTTGCAGGTCTGAGTGTCCGGTAGATTTCAATCTACCGGACAAATGGGATAAATTCCGGTCAGAGTTTATTGAGCTTAAAAACAATTGATAGACCTATATAAAGAATGACATCATCAAGGCATTTATAATATTTTAACTTAAAACTAGGCTACTTTTGCGTATATACAGTCATTAATATATTCCAAATAAAATAAGTCCCTCGAGACTTCGTGCTGCTGCAGACTTGAGGTGTCGGTGGGCAGTCTGCCCGACCTTAATAAACAGCAGTCTGTTATAATCACATTTTTATGAGCTAACGAATTCCGTTATATTGGACATTTGTATTAATCAAGCGAAGAACTGAGAAATTTGGCAGAGAGAGACGGCAACATTATCGTGGGTTTGCGCCGTGATGTATATCTCCACCTCCCAACGACTTGGTGCTGCTCATAATGTCCGGTGAAAATAATTCCCTCTAAGCACAATTTGATTATTTGAATTGTATTAAAATAGGCTAAAATTAAATAGCCTATGCGATGAACGAAACAATCATTACATTTGTCGTTGCTTCACCAAGCAGCCGGTCTAATAATGACACCGCTGAGTCAGCGCGAGCTGGCTGCTGATATTTACGTGAAGCATGGAGCACTTGGAGCAGGCAGAGCAGAGCAGCGGTGTCAGCAGCGCCCCCACCCAACAGCTGAATTGCCAATGGCTGAATTGGAGTACAAGCCATGCTACACGTAAATATATCAACAGCCAGCTCGCGCTGACAGCAGGATGTCATTATTAGACCGGCTGCTTGGTGAAGCAACGACAAACGTAATGATTGTTTCGTTCATCGCATAGGCTATTTAATTTTAGCCTATTTTAATACAATTCAAATAATCTAATTGTGTTTAGAGGGAATTATTTTCACCGGACATTATGACCGGAGAGATTAAATATGTCGGACTTCAACAGATTTTGCCGGTCAAATACCGGTAATTACCGGCTAACGGAAACGCTGATTTAGTCTCCAGATCGTGTTCCTCCGTCTCCCTTCTAGATCTACTGTCAGATATATGGCACTGTGATCCGATATGTCCGCTACTACTATTCTGCTCTCCCGTACCCTGTAACTGTCCCCCGTCGTCATCAAAAAGTAGTCTATTCTCGCATGTCACGTGCGGGTGTGAGTAATGTGTGTATTCCCTGTCCATGGCGTGCATTCCCCTCCAAACATCTGTAATTCCCATTTCCGTCATCTGAATATTCATATATCTACTGATTGGTGCCCGTCCTTTTCTAGTACTCGTGGTGTCTAGGTCGTGATTCAGTACTACATTAAAATCTCCTGCGCATATCAATATCCCTTCTAGTTCCATCACTATCATATCAAAAATGGTCTCATATAAATCCCTCTCACTCTCTGGGGGTGCATAAACATTCACTAACGTAATCATTTGACCCTCCATTTTTCCCTTCACCAGAACAAACCTTCCCTCCTTGTCTCTTACTTCCTTGATCAATTCAAATTTGACTGTGTTTTTGATTAACGTGATTACTCCTCTCCTCAGGTTCCGTTTAAAGGAACTATAGTATGCATTTTCATATCCAAATCTCTTCAGTTTCTCATGATCCTGTGCTACCAAATGTGTCTCCTGCAGAAAAATCACTTCCATCTCACTTTTTTTACACTTCAACATCACTTTGCCCCTCTTTATCTTATTATTCATTCCATTAACGTTTAACGACATCATTTTTATACCTTTAACCATTGTCATCTTTCTTCTTCTTTCGTCTGTCAGTCCCCCCCATGTCACATTCATTCCCCCCTCCGGTTGTAGCCTCCGCTCTCTTCACCGAATACATATAATGATTAACATAAATAAAAAACATAAACTTTACATAAAGTGCTCCCAAGGCGATCGGGGGGTCCCTGTGTCCCCCCCTGTCCCCTGCTGGTGGATGAGGAGTAATTGCTCTCCTAGTGAGAGGCCTCCTCCTGACGGCTTGGGGGTTTGAAACCTTTACCCCCAACCGCTCGTCATATTTGTCCAGCATTCTTACTGTTTTTATTGCTGTCGAGCTCCTGGTCAAAAGCGCTCTGTCCTTCATTCTGATCAAAGACCCCCATTTCCTAGGTCCCTCTCAATGTGGCTCATATGTTCCAATGTCCCTCCTTCCTCCCAAACCCGTGTGTGGTGTCTTCTGTGTACCCCTTTTTACTTTCTTTTCCTTCTCTCTATTTTCTATGTGATGTCCATTTATCCCCTTAATCCCTTCCAACTGTGTTACTTGCAGCGTGTGTCTATGTATTTGTTTCAATATATTCTGTGTTCCGTCTATCATACCTAATTTTATTTCCATTTATTTCCTCCATCATCATGTGTATTATGTGTCCATGTACACGTTATGTTCGTTCCTATATCCTGCCTCTACCTGGGAATGTGTGTTTATGTATCACTGATTCTTGAGAGTCGGGACAAAACATGTCCTACATAGAAAAGTCAAATTTATATAAAAAATTAAGAAATTAATAATGATTGACATACTCACAAAGTTCAATCTAAAGGTATTGTGTATACTGATGTTATGTTTTAGCACATATATTTGTTTTTTGGGGGATATTTCTTTAAATGTATAATCTGTGGTTAGAAGCTCCCATGTTAATTTCCTTGTCCTCAGCAAGGGTCACATTATTGACCAGCCCAAAAAAGCTTGAAAAACCTCTCCACTTGTGAAAACATACATATCAAATCAAGGATAAGGGTTATAAATGTATAAAACTATGCATGCCATGAAACTCAAATAATATTTTCCATAGAAATCTGCCTATCAAAGTTGTGTCCTCAGTTTATGTCAACTCAGTCAGACTTTTTCATAAACCTAATTAAATCAGGCAATAGCATGGCCAGCTCTATCCCTGAGGACCCCTTTTCCTTTCCCTGCCTGTGGTGAATGCAACACTACCACACATGGTCTGGTAAATTTGATACGTTTTGATATTTTAGACAAACAATGTCAATATTCCTATGGTCACAGCTGGAACATGTCAACACCATCTCTCCGTTATTATACTTTTAAAAAACAATAGTGGATTGAATTCAAGTGTTTCAGTGAGATTATTAAGACAGCTAGCAACTGCCAAAAAACTAGCTAGCTGCAGTGCACAATACAGGCTTGGAGGGAAAATGTGTGCCTTTTTGTCAACTCCGTCAGACATCAACTCCGTCAGATTTTGTGTCTGACGGAGTTGACGTGTAAGCTGACGGAGTTGACAAATCCATCAATAACCTCATAATATGCTATTATTATACTATTTTTGAACATGGTAAAGGATTTAAATGTTATTTCAGAGTTGTATCTGCACAGAAGTGTGCATATAATAACATGCATTACAATACACTTCTGACTTTTAGAGCATGGGCAGGCTGTGGTCTGCTTATTGAATAATTGTCTTACTTTCCCAGCACATGTGTTAATACATAAATATAAATATATCACTTGTCTACGTGGTTGATTGATTGATGTAAAATTTCATAACCCAGTAGGGATACAAGACAGAAGAAAACAGTTATTCTTGTTCTTATACTGTTTACTTAGATCATCAGAGCAAAGGTGAACGGTGGTAAACTGTGGATATTTCATCTTAATATCTTTATAATAATTCTTAATATAGGACTGGTCCATGTGTGTCTACTGTAGATTGCTACATCATCCTTTATCTGACTCTTTCCATCCATAGTGTAATACATTATGGTATGGAGTGATCAACAGGATAATATTTTGCTAGTCAGTTGTCTCAATCTTATCAGTTGTCACAAGTGTAGAGTTCAAGAAAAATCAGGATCAGATAAAGATCAGATCAGGATATTCTAGATAACAATGCCAGACAGTGCAGGGAGTCTCTCAGACAGGAAAAGCAACGAAGTAAAATGCGAAAAAGGCATTCAAGAGAAATAAAAACTATGAAAGAGAATATTACAAATGTAACAAAGCAACGAAACAACCTGATAAAAACAATAATGCGCAGAAAAAAGGCTACAAATACATCACCACTGGACTCTCCAGGCACAGAAACAAAGAAGATGCTATCAGGAAGCAAAGTAAGGAATCCGAAAATCCAAAAGACCCTTCTATTCCACAACATCCCCAGAAGAGAGCTGAAGACAAACAAACTCCTGGCCCACGGCGCCAAAAACCAGCACTGAGTGTGTCATCAGGCACGATTCTTAAAAAGTATCGTCTTCTTCAACAAATGAAAGAGTTTGGGTTAACCTACAAGTTAATGAGAGAAAAGGAGCAGCCTCAGAAAAAGCCAACATTAATACAGGGTATAACACAGACAGACTGTTCAGGATTTCTTCCTGAACTCTACACGTGTGACAACGGATAAGACTGACACAATCACCAGGAACAAGATCAAGCGGCACATAATGATCCTGCTAGACTCCATGCTCAACCTCCACACTGAATTCCAGATTAAGAACCCCACTGTAAAGCTGAGCTATTCTTCATTCTGTGCTCTGAGGCCCTTCTATGTCACAGCACCAAAAGCATCTGATCGGAAGACATGTCTGTGTCAAATACATGAAAATGCATGCTTAATGCTCGAGGTCCTTAAAATGTCTGGTGTTGTGAAGTCAAACAAACTGGATGACAGTTTTCAATTAGTTTGTTGCTCTCCAGCAAGTGAGGCCTGCCTTCTTCGCGCCTGCTCACAATGTCTAAACAAAGGTACAGTTACAACCCAAGAGCAAGACAAAATCGATGTTCAATGGAGGCAATGGGAGAGAGTTCAAGAAGACACATGCAATGGAATCGACATGAACACTAAGCTCGTCGAACACAGAGGCAGCCTTTCATTGCTCATCAAACTCTATGAGCAAAAACTCAGATAGGAAACCACAACACATGTGTGTTCATTGCGAAACCAGTCAAAAGAATACAGCAACACAATTGAGTCCTGTGATGAGAGTACAGCAATCGTCCATGTTGACTTTTCAGAATCCTGGAAATTCAAATATAAAGCTGAAGTTCAGGCCTGCCATTTCGAACAAAATCTGCCACAGATAACACTCCATACCAGAATGTATTACACTAAGGGTGGAAAGGCAGGGTTTTGCACACTGTCGGAGTCAAAGAGACAGGATGCTGCAGCAATCTGGACACAAATGGATCCAGTCCTAAAAGATATCAAGACAAAATATCCACAGGTTACCACCGTGCACTTTTGGTCTGATGGTCCAAGCAAACAAGAACAAGAAGAACTTTTTTCTTCTGTCTGGTATCCCACCTACACTGGGGTTTGAAAGGACAACGTGGAACTTCTTCCCCACTTCTCATGGTAAGGGCGCACCAGACGGCATTGGCGGAACAGTAAAAAGAACAGCTGACAACCTGGTCCTGAGAGGAAATTATGTGACTGATGGACACATATTCTTCAAAAAGGTCTCAAACAGTCTGAATGGTGTTCAGCTGTATCATATTGTGGAAGAAGACATGCAAAGATACGACACACTTCTCATGAATCCTCTCAAACCGGTTCCCTCAACAAGACAAATACACCAGATCATCGCACATAAGGACAGGATCCACAACAGACAACTATCCTGCTTTTGCAGCGAGATGTTGGATTGCCAGTGCTTCTGCCCAGCTACCTCCTATTACCATGGCAACCCATGAGAACAGCAGAGTGATACACGGAGGGCAAGGAAGAAGAGACCTCTGGCCATGTTGTGGGAGGAGATGGAAAATGAGATGGAAGAGGGTATGGAGATGGAAGATGTAATGGAGGAGTTGGACGAAGAACCTTTGAAAGGTCCTGAGGGTACGGTGACAGTAAAGACTGTTAGCAGCCTTAGTAATAGAGACTGGTTAGCAGTAGTATATGATGACCACTGGTGGCTAGCCAAGACCATCGATGTGGATAATGAGCAACAAGATGTGAAAGTGGAATTTCTGCAACCCCATGGTCCAACAGAAATGTGGTTCAGCCCAAATGTGGCAAGAAGGATGTCTGTTTCTGCCCAGTTCAAGACATCATAGTGAAACTAATCAGAAATGCAGAAGGAAAGGAAGAGGAGAAGTGGGTGAGAAAGTGGAGATCAGGAAGTGGTGTAGAGGAGGTAGATGAAAACAGGGACGAGAAGAAGGGGTCCTGTTCTCCATTACTGTTTTTGTTGTTGGAAACGGTGCATTTTGTAATAGTTGGAAACAGTGTATGTAAAGTTTGTTGTTTATTACAATTGAGTTAACAAAATGTTCAGTATAAGACAAGGAGTTATTAGTTCTTATTATTGTCACTTCCATCTGTTTAAAAAATTGAGCAGAGATGCAAATCCAATGTCAACTCCGTCAGTTTCTCGTCAACACCGTCAGATCATTGTCAACACCGTCAGATATTTATTTTTGTTAATCTTGGGGAAAATACAAATTCCTTCTTCAGTTTATGTTGTTTAAGTAATAAAGGAGCATTAGATCTTCATCCTCTTGTGTCTTATTTACTTAATGATCTTTTTTTTATCATATCAAAATTAAAAACAAAGTTTGAAAATGCTAATATTTCTAACTCTGGGTTTTCAGAATAGTGTGAAATTACACCTGAGGTTTATATATTATATTTTATTGCATACCAGAGTAACTAAACACTATTACAACATACTTCAGAACTTCAGATTCTTGTTGGACTGGAATAATTAGAATTATATACTTTTTTGTGTGTCTGACGGAGTTAACACAAATCAAGTTTCAAAGGGAAACATGTGAATTTGTTGAAAATGTTTTTCTATGTAGAGCCTGCACCTTTACATGGTTAAATAGCTCAGACCTTTCTCTACATGAATATATAACTCTAATTAATATAGTGTGCATTCTCAAAATATAATATTTAAAAAGTGTTTTGTCCCGACTCTCAAGAATCAGTGGTATATGTTATTTCAGTTTCATATTTTGTCTCTATTTGGATAGTTTTTTCAATCTCTTGTGCGTGTACTCATCCGTTCGTCTCCTCCCGCCTCCTCTCCTCTCCTTCTCAGTCTCTGGCCTCCTCGTCAGTCTCCGCCTTCGGTCTGTCACGTCTCACCTCGGCCTTCTCCTCTCTCCTCCCTCCTCTCCCGGGTTTCGATCTCCTACTCTGGTCCATCTGCGCGCTTTCTCCAATCTCTGCTGCAGGCTCCGCGTCTGGCCCTCCTGTCCCCTTCCTTCTCCGTCCTCCGCCATCTGCATCCCCTGTCGCCTCATCTCCTCCGCCGCCTCCCGCGCCGTCGCGTACGTCACCGTCCCTTCCTTCCAGTGAATCCTTAGCAAGGTCATGGGTGATTGGAATTTCATTACATTTACTTTCAGAATTCTCTTCAGTCCCGCGTAGGACCTGCGTGTTATTGCTACCGCTGTCGAGTAATCGTGATCAAACGACAGTCTTTTCCCCTCGATTTCTATCTTCTTGGTCCACGCGGTTCTGAGTATCAATTCCTTAATCTCAAATCTCAGAAAGTTAATAATCACCGCCCTCGGAGGTCTGTCCGGTTGCGGTCTCGGAGCCAACGCCCTGTGGGCCCTCTGTATCTCCATTTTTTCCAGTCCCGTCTCATTCATTTGCTCTTTGATAAGCTTTTACACAGGATCACCGATTCCCCTTCGACTCATTCTTTCAATCCCCATATTCTGATGTTATTTCTCCGTGACCTCCCCTCCATGTCCGATATCTTTGTCTCCATCTGTTCTTGTTTTTGAATCGCACACGTTAACACCTTGTGTATCTCTGTGTTCCATTCCTCCATTTGCGCCGTTCTAGTCTGTACCTCTGTTACGTTTCTGTCCTGTTCCGCCATCTTCTCATCCACCCTTTTGAGTTCTGTATTCATTTCACCTCTGAAGTCCTCCTGTTCCTTCCTCAATTCCTCCCGTAACTTCCCAATATCATTTCTTATCGTGTCCGAGTTCAGTTTTATGGTCGCCTGCATCGTGTCCGAGTTCAATTTTATGGTCGCCAATATCCCGGCCTGCATGAGCACGGCCCATCCTGGCATTTCCTTGTCCGTCTCAGCCGAGACTCCCCCTTCCTCCGCCTGCTCCTTCTCGGTCTCGCCTCGGGGGTTCTGCTCCATCGAACTCTCCTCTTCCTGTGAGTTCTCCATTTCTCTTTCCTTCATATTTGTTTTCTCCTCCTTCCTTCTCGTTTGCATCTTGATTTTTGATCTCTTTTCGGGTCTTTATTTCTCAGTTTTTCGCTCTTTTGACCAGGAGCCTCACCGCATGCGTGCTACTCTTCCGCTCTCATACCGGAAGTCGAAAATGGGCTGTTTTCAAGGAATTCCAGGCCTCGACTTTTCTTTGTAAAAAATTAAGCACTTTAAGCACTTCAAGGACCTTGTGCAAACCCTGTCCTCATCGTATGTGTCGCTGCATGACTACGTTGCAATGTGTGCTACGAATAAGGACTTCTTCAAAGTCCAGTTTAATCTTTCATCTTAATCTTAATGTACCCAAAATTCCATTCCAATAATGGATGTACCTTACCAATAATAAGGGCCTTAAAAATGAACAAATGCCAGTGCCTGTTGTGCCTCTCCGTCAGAGAGGACCAAGTGATGATTGTCGTATCTATCATTAGTGATGAATCTGAGGGCAGAGTGACAGACAGGGTCCAGGGATGTAAGCATGGGTGCCACCATCACATTAAGCATGAAACCAGCTTTAGCCAATCAGGGAGATCGGATATGGATGAAATAACCAGCTTTAGCCAATCAGGGAGATCGGATATGGATGAAATAACCAGCTTTAGCCAATCAGAGAGATCGGATATGGATGAAATAACAACATCTAGCTGTGGTGGATGAAGACAAGACAACACAACTTCAAAATTATTCTGGTAATATTTATTACAAAAAAATAAAATAAAATAAAAGGGTTACACATTATGTAGATCTGAATGATGCAACATGGCCCTGAGAGTGCAGCCATTATTACTACTACAGAGACTCAACATATTGTCAAGATAAGCCTGAGTGAAGTGTTTTTAAGATGACAAGAGCGTATGGGTTCCATATTCACAATTAAAGCTTCCCAAAGTGCTGATCAGGGGTCAGTGGCGAGGAACACTTAAGTCTTCCTGACCGTTTTCAAACTAAAAGACTTTTAAGAAGCTTTGTGAGTATGGACCCAGGATCAGACTGATCAGACATGACCACATACACCTCACTGTGAGTACTGACCTATAGGATCAGACTGCTCAGGTCACATGACCACATACACCTCACCGAGTACTGACCTAAGATCAGACTGCTCAGGTCACATGACTACATACACCTCACTGAGTACTGACCCATGATCACAGTCCTACGTGAAAAGTTGAACAACGTTCCACTGTCAAACATCTCTGCTCAAACAGGAAGTAAACTAACTCAAACAGGAAGTCAACTAACTGGTGCTTCCGGGGCGGCCGGGTAGCGCAGCGGACTAAGCGTCTGTCTACCACCACAGAGACAGTGGGATCGAATCCAGCTGTGGTGCCTCCGGCTTGGCCGACCGTCCATACTAACACAATTGGAAAGCCGGCGAGGGTGGGTCCTGGTCGTTGTAAAACAGCGACTCCTACAGATCGGTCAGGGCGCCTGCACAGCAAGGTCGGGTCTAGGCGGGATGGGCATTTTAAAGAATCCAGATCGATTGATCGCATGCTATACTCGAGTGATCGTGTATTACTCGAAAAGGGAAGACATTAAAAAAAGAAAATAAGAAATTATTTTTGAAAATATTTTATTACATTTTTTTTTACTTACTTTTGTTCATTCATGTATATATATATGTTTAAGGAAACCAACAAAGAGTTATAATCTTACACATACATGTGAAAAAAATTATGTAAAAATTTTTTTTTACATAGAAGAATTGAAGAAAAAAAATTCATAATTTTTTTAAATAATTTAAGATCGATTTTTATCATAGCTACGAGTAATCTATTACTCACACCCATCCCTAGTCGGGTCCTGGGGGAGGTAGTGTGCTCCTCGGTCGGGGCGCCTGCTCAGCGCGGATAGGATCTAAGGGGGGTAGTGTGATCCTTCCACACGTTACACTCTCCCAGTGAGAGTCCGCGCTGCCAGGTGAAAAGAAGCGGTGGGCTGGCTACACATGTGTCGGAGGAAGCATGCGATAGTCTACGCCCTCCCAGACCGACAGTAGGAGGCAGAGCATGCAACGACCAGGTAGGGGATTGGGAATTGGCATAATGACTAACATTGGGATGGGGGAAAGATGGAAAAAGAAAGGGGGGAAAAAGAGAAAGTAAAAAAAATAGAAGAAAATAACTGGTGGTTCCTTTACTCATATTACATAGAGTAACATATTGAAAAAAAATCCTATTATTGTTTCCCCAGCATATTCTTTAGTCGCTGTTATAGATAAGAACAGAAGATTTGTTGAAAAAAGTTAAATCATTTAATTTCACGGCGTCTGTGCAGCCTTGTTTATCCACTGTGTCCATGGAAATGAGGATGAACACAGCCAATAAAGATATGGTTTCCTTACGGAGGAGAGAGATGGCACTAATAGTCTGTTTTACTTTTCTGATAACTACATCACTGCATAACTCAAATGTTCTGACAAGCTTACATTTTGGTTATTTTTTTTTCAAATTTGGTTGTGGGTGTCTGGATTTTGTTAAAAATGTTTGCTTACTTGGTCAGAACAGGCTGTGACGTACACACCTCACTGAGCACTGACCTAGGATCAGACTGCTCAGGTCACATGACCACATACACCTCACTGTGAGCAATGACCTAGGATCAGACTGCTCAGGTCACATGACCACATACACCTCACTGTGAGCACTGACCTAGGATCAGACTGCCCAGGTCACATGACCACATACACCTCACTGTGAGCACTGACCTAGGATCAGACTGCTCAGGTCACATGACCACATACACCTCACTGTGAGCACTGACCTAGGATCAGACTGCTCAGGTCACATGACCACATACACCTCACTGTGAGCACTGACCTAGGATCAGACTGCTCAGGTCACATGACCACATACACCTCACCTTAGTGCTCAATTCTGATGTGTTGCCCAGATCTGATTTCTTTACTTTAGTTTGTCTGTTTCACATTATGTTTTAAATGTGGCCCAATATCAGATTCCAGTGTGAGCCGGTCACACACTCCTGTACTGACCTGCATGCGCAAATGAACAATAAAAGAAGATGGACGTAAACATGGAGGACACTGAGGTCAGTTTATGGTTTAATTTATAACTTGATGTGCAGTGGAGGTTAATCCGTGAGCAGATGATAATGGGGGCGATGGACGAGGTGAAAGAGACATTTCTTCTTTCAATATGCTTTCAAACACAGCAGTTATGATACGTCTCTTCAAGTTTAGCTTGTACAGAAGTATCTCCCTAAATACTTATAAGATAAACACCTCCCTGTCCCTCCAGTGACCACCTCCATCACAGCCGTCTTCCATGTCTGCATTCACAGAGTGACTCCCGCCACAGAATTGTGATGAATGGCGCGGCTGAGTAGCGCAGCGGACTAAGCGCCTGCCTACCACCACAGAGACTCTGGTATCGAATCCAGCTGTCAGCGGTACCTCCGGCTTGGTCGGTCGTCCATACTAACACAATTGGCAGTGTTAGCGGGTGGGAAGCCGGTGGGGTGTGTATCCTGGTCGTTGTAAACAGCGACTCTTACTGGTCGGTCAGGGCGCCTGCTCAGCAGGGAAATAATCTGGGGGAGGTAGTGTGATCCTCCCACGCGTTACGCTCCCCAGTGAGAGTCCTCGCTGTCAGGTGAAAAGAAGCGGCTGGCTGACTCCACATGTATCGGAGGAGACATGTGATAGTCTTCAACCCTCCCCAGGCCGGCAAGTGGGGGGGAAATCGCGCAACGACCAGGAAGGGAATTGGCATAACAACTAAATTGGGATGGGAGAAAAATACGGAAAAAAGGGGGGAGAAAAAATAGATTAAAATTTTTTTTTTGATGAATGTCAGTCTAGAGTGACGTAACAGTCATATGATTTCTGACATGACAGACCGAGGTCACATTGCAAAGAAATCAGACCTGTATCTGATTTAGGACCAACATATACAAAAATAAAATAAAATAAAAAACTCTGATTCAGCCAGGCCACTTTCGCCTGCAGTCTGAACGTTCAGATTTCCTACTCCGAGACATTTAGTAAAACACAGGCCCAGGTCCAGTGGTCAGAGGGAGACGTCGGTGGGCAGCTCAAAGTCCTTGAAGGTGTAGAAGGAGATGTCCCCGTGGTCCACGACCGCAAAGGTGACCGGGACGTCTCCGCTCTGGAACGCCAGCAGCTTGACTGTCTGCAGGTCGGGCACTGGACCGGAGAAACTGTGGACGGGACAAAAGGAGAGAAGTCACATAATGTTCAGTCGCTAAAATGCAGGGACATTTAGAAGCGCTGCTTGGATGTGTGTGTGTGCTGGTAGTGAGCTGATGGATCAGCGGGTTCAGACATCAAAACAATGACGGGTTGTGTTCTGGTCATTAATTCATTCAGCGCCAGCCTGTATCCCCATCCCTGTGGTCAATGGGCCACGCCTTAAAAGATAGGCATTTTCACGATGCGTCACGATGTTTGCAGAGCTATATCTATATTCTATATTATATGTAACACACAGTGTGAAATAAGGTTTCAAAGGGTAGGCGATACTGCCACCTAGCAGGATTCGGCCGGCATTGCAATCTCGGCGTCTCAGAATGAGTGCCAATGATACACAGAGGTCCGTGAGACTGTATAGAAAAAAATTATTGAATAAAAGAAAAAACAATGAAAACGATCGAAAACCCGACTATACTCAGGTTTTGGCGCTCAACACATGGCGAGATAACCCGACTATAGTCGTGATTGGCCGTGAATGAGTTAAAGCAACACGGTCTTCTTCACAAGGTGAACAAAGATTCACACTCGGTTTGCCAAAAAACAAGACTAGCGCAGGATGTTCGCAGTGTGCCGGTCTAGAATAAATATCGCCTATAGTAGGGAGGTCAGACGTTCTGCCGTGATGTAATGAAACGGGAGCTCCGCCCACAATGCTGTTCAGAACGCAGTTTAATGTAATGAAACGGGAGCTCCGCCCACAATGCTGTTCAGAACGCAGTTTAATGTAATGAAACGGGAGCTCCCCCCACAATGCTGTTCAGAACGCAGTTTAATGTAATGAAATGGGAGCTCCGCCCACAATGCTGTTCAGAACGCAGTTTAATGTAATCAAACGGGAGCTGCGCCCACAATGCTGTTCAGAACGCAGTTCAATGTAATCAAACGGGAGCTCCCCCCACAATGCTGTTCAGAACACAGTTTAATGTAATGAAACGGGAGCTCCGCCCACAATGCTGTTCAGAACACAGTTTAATGTAATCAAACGGGAGCTCCGCCCACAATGCTGTTCAGAACACAGTTTAATGTAATGAAACGGGAGCTCCGCCCACAATGCTGTTCAGAACACAGTTTAATGTAATCAAACAGGAGCTCCGCCCACAATGCTGTTCAGAACGCAGTTTAATGTAATGAAATGGGAGCTCCGCCCACAATGCTGTTGAGAACGCAGTTTAATGTAATGAAATGAGAGCTCCGCCCACAATGCTATTCAGAACGCAGTTTAATGTAATCAAACAGGCGCTCCGCCCATAATGCTCCTTACGTTTTCAGGCCACTTCCCTCACGAAGAGCCAATGTCCCAGACGATACTTTCAATTGGTAGAACAAACAACCACTCAGATTGTAGCCAACCCCTGTGTGCCACACAATGGCGTTTGTCCGTTGATGATTTGTTGGAGAAATGCCTGTTAAAATGGAGTCTGCGTTTTTTATTCAAATGGCTACTCCCCTTAACCCATTCTCCGCCGATGACGTGTTAACACGTCATTCTCCGTCATGCGTAATCTGCCAATGACGCCGTAAGTTATAAAAAGTTAGTTATAGCCCTGCAAAGAAGGTGAACATCTCCATAGACAAATAGAGCTGGCAGAGGATGGTTTAGGATGGGTACAATGCCCGGCAGAGAATGGGTTAAATAGGAGCCAACAACATCCGAACGTTGCCCCAAGTCTCGACTGAAACCGTGTGAAATCAGATTATTCTTTCCATTTTGGATTTTGAGTTTTAAACCAAAAGGCAACGGGTGCGCCGTCACCTATTAGGAATTCAACGCGGGCAACGCGCCTGAGTCGAGGCATGAGCGTCCTCTCTGGTATTGCCATGATCAATTATAATGGATTATAGACCGGTCAAGTAATTACAGGAAGTTGCGGTAACAAAATGATTACTTCTTTATTTCCTGACTAAAACATTTTGATCTTTTTTTTTTATGTTGTAGACCAGGGCTATTCAACTGGCGGCCCGCGGGATGATTCTGACCGGCCCGCATAAGATTACATGATAATAAAAAAAAATTAATTTTTTTATATATATATATATATATATATATTAGTGCTGTCAGGCGATTAAAAAAATTAATCTAATTAATTACAGGATTTGTAATTAATTAATCTAATTAATCGCATTTTAATCGCATTCCCATTTTATGCCTCATATTCTATATTCTATAATCATATTTCAAATTGCATGTGTCCGGATGGCAGAATTCAGTACTGTATCTACAAAACCTTCTGTTTAATCATCTTCCATCTATTAATTTGCTTAGATTTTTCAGGTCTGGTCAATTTGAGCATGGTGTTATTCACAGTCAAAGATAAAAAAAAAATTATATTCTCATTTGGTTCATTACAATTTACTCAAAATAAAATGTTCATTCAATCAATCACCGCGCAGATTGATTGATTGAATGAAAATGTTATTAACAGATTGCAGAATGGGTACAATACAGTACGGCTCAATACACACAATTGTTAAGGGAATGCAGACCAGAGAAAGACTTTCGTCTTGTTTACATCAGCGTCCCCCATTTTCAATTCATAATGAATTGTAAGTAAGGGTGCAACTTGCACCGTGCAATCCATTCTTTTTGGATCTAGCCCACAGTATTTCTGACACTGGGAATACATTCCCTGAGATTCATAGATGTCCCTAGAATCAGATACCAAGAACATGCAAATGTACCATATTAAAAAAAAATCTGTAAATGTGTATTCTACATGCTTATGGAATGAATGAGATACAAAAAAAATATAATAAAAAAAAAATAAAAAAAAACTTTTTTGTAATTAATTTTGAGTTAATTTTCATAACGCGATTATTTGCTGTGTAATTAATTAATCTAATTAACGCGATAAACTGACAGCCCTAATATATATATATATATATATATATATATATATATATATATATATATATATATATATATATATATATTAGAGGTGGGCATAGATTAATGTTTTTAATCTAGATTAATCTATCTGCAATCCTGGATTTAATCTAGATTAATCTAGATTAAAATGGCTAAAAAAAAAAAAAAAAAACTGCCGAAGGCATTCAAAATATGTGTTCTACCTAGGCCTGCCGCGATAAGCAATAAATCGATTAATTGCCGCGATAATTAAAATGAATGCAATGATTTTGACGGGCGCGATTAATTGCTATTTGCGCGTTTGTTTTAATGAGGCGGACCCAGTGCCCCTTGTCAGTCACTGTCCGTGTTGGGAGGCGGGCCGCTGGCTTTACTACAGAGCACAGCACAGGAGCTCCGTGGGGCTAACGTTACCCCTCATTGTGTCTATTCTACTAGCATTAACGTTACTCATACAAACAGAGTAAACACAGTTTTCAATCAATCAATCAATAACAACATTAACGAGACCCTCGTTGTGTCTATTCTGCTAACGCTAACGTTACCTCTCATTGTGTCTATTCTACAAGCGTTAACGTTAGCTAGGCTGTCTATGCTAACGTTAACGAGCATTAGGCTAACAAGCTGTAACGTTACCAGTCGCGTCTATTTGCTAACGTTAGCATTAGGTAATAACCGGTTTAAAATGGATGGTGATTACCTCACGTTGTGTCTATTCTACTAGCATTAACGTTACTCATACAAACAATCAATAGCGAGTTATATTGATCACGCTATGTACGATAGCCATGCTAAAACGCTAGCACAACATTAGCACCTAACCTAACAACAAGCCTTAACAAGTCAGCGATCTTTTTGCGAGACTAAACTCTCCGCTCGGTGGCAAATTGTGTTGATGTCGGTTTTGTTTAATCAATAAATGAGGCAGAATACACAGTGACTGTATCCTTTGTTTATTGCACTTGTGCCTGCTGCAAACATAATGATTATGAAATCCTAGAGACGCGTCTCTATTCAGTGGTCTGCAGTGTTTCACGTGACTTTTCTGGTACCCAAAAAGTACCTGATAATCACAACAATACTTCCGGTCCGGTCGGTGGGCTTCAAAATAAAAGTCTTAAACACCGGAAAAGACGGAGCGGTGGGCTTCAAAATAAAGGTTTTGGGAAATAAATTTCTCCAAAAAAAAATTCTCTAACCGGTCGCAATAATATCGCTTATCGCGATATTTTCGGGGGCAATTAATCGCCCAGCAAAATGTGTTATCGTGGCAGGCCTAGTTCTACCCAAATAATGACCAGAAGTAAGTCCTTACTTTTTCTTTCCTCCTTATGTTTCTCAGGCCAGGTGGCCCATTACACCATGAGCCCATCTCCTGTTTCCAAAATGCATTACAGACTGTTTGAAAAAGCTGTTTTGCTATGATAATTGGTAATGAAATATCAAAATAATGTTCAATAAGATGTACTTGTGTTTAATAAGTTGTTTTATTCAGGAGTTAACACAAATAAATAATATTACCAGTACAGTACAGTATCTAGCACTCTCAGGAGCAAAACAGAAAGAATCATTTCAAACTTGAACTATGTGACATGGCTTGAATCAACTGCTCCAGTGGAGTTGCTCAGTGGCCAATGGTGTCAACTGTGGTTGTACTGGGCAGCTCCCAGGTGTGAATGGAACTGTGTGAATGTGAAGCAGGGCGTTCCTGAAAAAGAGCATCTGTGCTCAGCGAACCTACCCTGGGTAAATAAAGGTAAAAAAAAATATATATATATATATATATATATATATATATATATAAAAAAAAAAAAAAAAAAAAAAATTAATGCGTTAATTATATTATCGCGCGATACTAGTATAGCGTTAACGCAGCACGTTAACGCCGTTAACGGCCCAGCTCTAATATATATATATATTATATATATATATATATATATATATATATATATATATATATATATATATTTTTTTTTTTTAACTTTTTTCTTTTCATGTCAACGTTCACACGCACAATTGAGCCAAAAGTCACTCAATTAATGACAGATTTCATTGATAAATTGAGGGAAAACTTTGCAAGTCGATTTGATGAATTTGACATGCCCAGAGAATTGATGCATTTTGTGAGCAACCCATTTGCCAATGTAGCTGCTATTTCCACAAAAGGACAAGAGTTCCTTGCATCACTTCACATTGATGAAGGTCTCCTGCAACTTGAAATAATTGACATGCAAGCATCATCTGCTCTGAAGCAGGCACTTGAGAATGAATCCACCACAACATTTTGGATAAAGTGTATTCATGTCAACACATTCCCCAAAATAAAAACGCTGGCAATATCTGTGCTAACAATGTTTGGCTCAACATACACCTGTGAATCCAGTTTCTCTCACATGAATGCCATTAAAACAAGCAACCGTGCCTCCTTGACAAATGAGCATTTGCATCACTGTTTGCGGGTAGCCCTCACTTCCTATGAACCCTCTTTCTCTGCCATTGCCCACTGCCAGTCAAAGAAGTGCAATCTCTCTCATTAGATGTGTGTATGTAGGCTAGGCCTGTCTGCCCCCCACCCCCCCTGATGTTTGAGAGTTAAGAGTGGACAATAAGTGCTAATAAGATGCTGTGATTTGCTGTTGTTGCACAGACATGAAGCACTTTTTCATAAGCTCAGCTGCACTATAAATGTGTTTTTTTGTTCAAGTGTTGATGTTAGAATGTTCAGATGCACATCATGCACTTGTTTGTTTTTTATTTTATTTTTATATTGAGATGTTGCAGTTGTTGCACAGTCATAAATGAAGCACTTTTTGCAGGAGATGTTGCAGATGTGGCACATAAATGAAGCACTTTTTTTAAAAAGTATACTACTTTTGCAATGTAGTTAAATAAAAGTTGTGAAAATGTGGTTGCGTGTTGTGTCAAGTGTACATATATTCATAGCACGGGAGACGCCGTGGCAGTCCGGCCCCTGGCCCCTTGGGTTTCTGACAATGTGGCCCCCTGAACAATTTAGTTGAATAGCCCTGTTGTAGACCATCTCACAGAGGTGGAATACGCTATTTAAATAAATATTGGCTCATTAACCCTTTCACTACCACTCTACCAAAGGGTTAACCCTTTCACTGCGACAATAGGTTAACCCTTTCACTGCCACACGACAAAAGTGTTAACCCTTTCACAACCACACTACAGAAGGTTAACCATTTCACTACCAAACTACAGACCGTCTGTAGTGTGGTAGTGAAAGGTTAACCTTCTGTAGTGTGGTAGTGAAAGGGTTAACCGTCTGTAGTGTGGTAGTGAAAGGTTAACCTTCTGTAGTGTGGTAGTGAAAGTGTTAACCTTCTGTAGTGTGGGGTAGTGAAAGGTTAACCTTCTGTAGTGTGGTAGTGAAAGGTTAACCTTCTGTAGTGTGGTAGTGAAAGGTTAACCTTCTGTAGTGTGGTAGTGAAAGGTTAACCTTCTGTAGTGTGGTAGTGAAAGGTTAACCTTCTGTAGTGTGGTAGTGAAAGGTTAACCTTCTGTAGTGTGGTAGTGAAAGGGTTAACCTTCTGTAGTGTGGTAGTGAAAGGTTAACCTTCTGTAGTGTGGTAGGGAAAGGTTAACCTTCTGTAGTGTGGTAGGGAAAGGGTTAAGCTTCTGTAGTGTGGTAGGGAAAGGGTTAAATAAATATTTCGGGTGAGGGTAGAAAGACGGTCTGACCTGCCGACCTATACGACGTGGGGGATGTTTACCTGCAAACACACATGCGGGAGTATGGTTTCCCCGGGTGGCTCTTTTTAAACTCTGCCACCGCGTCAGGCTGGTAAACACTGAAACAAATCTGCCACTCGTCTGAACCCTTCAACCTGCACACAGACAAAAGAACAAGGTCTTAAATTTCCTATCGACATACAATACGCCATTCATACACCGAGGACGTGATGTTCTAATCATCCGAGAGCAGTGACATAAACCATTCAAAGATATTTTTTTATCTTAAAAGACAAACATAGCTTAAAAAGACAAACATGAGTTGGGAGTCTATGTTATCTATGGACTCGCTACGACTACAAATGTATGTAATACTAGCCTGTATCATCATGTTATCTAAACACAAGTGCATTGTGACTGATCCGTCGGGCCTAAAATCAAAAGCTTAAAGCAGCCGACAGCAGGAAATACTGTAATAAAGGAGGGTTTACTACCTGGATGCTCCATCTGGTAGTCGAGAGGATGTGACCACGCTGAGTTTATCTAGCAGCTCCCCTGTAAGAAGAGGAGCGTTGGCATTTTTTTAGGACGCACACAAAAATAAACTGTACGTGATGAGGTTTCATACACCAACAGCACTCGATGTGTGGCACAGTAAATCATTGTTACTCTCGACGAGAAATGAATTGGCTCATTTACAAAACCGTCCTTGGTCCTGACCCCTCCTTATTTGATACACCTGTTATAATTCTCTCCCTATGACACCAGAGCTGCTCACCATATCTCGCTAGATGTTCCCTATGTTAACACTTCCTTCGGTCAATCCTCCAATGTGCTGCTCCCAGCAGGTGGAACAAGATGCAAAATACTTTGAAAATGGACACATTGATCCCCCTCGCTACTTTTATGGACTCTATCGCAGAGTTGTTTACACACACCTGCAACTGTCACCCAGCCTTTTAACTGTAATTTGTAGGGGTGGAACGGTAGGCATTCAAACCTTACACCGTTCGGTACAACCTCCACAGTTCGGGGCATGTGTGTATTGTTCGGTTCAGGGGATGCGCAAAAAATCCGCACATACACGCACGCACACACACACCCCCAGAGACAGAGTAACTAACGTTAGCCGCTAACTAACGTTTACCTGATGTAAACAAGACGATAGTCTTTTTCTGGTCTGTATCCTCTTAGCAGTTGTTTGTATTGAGCCGTACTGTATTGTATTGTACATCAAAGCCGCTAACTAACGTTAGCCGCTAACCGTGGAAACACTCGAAGTGACTCCACGACACCAGTTCCATTAGTGGGGAATAGGGATGGGTATCGTTAGGATTTTATCGATACTACTACTCTTATCGATACTGCTTATAAAGGCAATCATACGAACCGCAGTTGCCTTGAGGCTCCAGGTAATGCGTTGTTAGTCCGACACGCTCCGAATTGCAATCCAAAAAGAAAAGATGACGCTGGTCCAATGTACTTTCAAAACAAACAGGATTTATTGGGAAGCGAGTCACAACAGCCCCAATAGCTGCCTACCACTATAAAACAAACAAAACGGGTTATGTACATGAACTTAAACTGTCAATCAAATGCGAATTGAGTGCTTGTGTTCTTGTAGACAAACGAAACAATTACAACTTTCAAAATATAAAAAAGGAGCCAAAATGTATAGTCCATTCAAAAAATCTTCCATCTTCCAAGTTATCAGTAAGAGTGTATTAGTGAACGTGGGGGTGTGTGTGTGTGTGTGTGTATGTGTGTGTTCTATGTAGGAGCCTCGAGCAGCAGACACAACTTTGTGATAGGTCTGCGAAGAGTGGTAGTCTGGGTTCTCACTTGAACTCACTTGAACTCACTTGAACAACTATATGAATTGAAAATGGGGGACCCTGATGGAAACAAGACAAACGTCTTTCTCAGGTCTGCATCCCCTTAACAATTGTATGTATTGAGCCGTACTGTATTGTACCCATTCTGCAATCTGTTAAATAAAGTTTTCATTCATTCATTCATTCATTCATTCATTCATTCAACCTGTCTAACCAGTCCTCTGGAGTCGGGCATGGTCTGTATGACCCGCCCCAGGATCCAGGAGTTGCGGGGGCAGTATCATCAATGATGAGAACAATATCTCCGGTATCAAAGTTCCTTCTTTTCCGTATCCATTTTTGGCGTTCCTGTAACTCGGGCAGGTACTCCTTTGTCCATCTCTTCCAAAAAAGGTCGGCCATATATTGTACCTGCCGCCATCTGCGTCTAGGGTAGCAGTCCTCTGGTGTGAACACTCCAGGTGGTATAGAAGGTTTGGTGTTCATCCGAAGTAGGTGGTTGGGTGTGAGAGGTTCTAGGTCGTTAGGGTCATTAGAGGCTGTGGTGATGGGCCTGTCGTTGATGATTGATTCTACCTCACATAACAAGGTCTGCAGACTCTCTTCGTCAAGTGTCTGTTGCTGTAGAATAGCGCTGAGGACCCTTCTGACTGTCCGGATTTGTCTCTCCCAAACACCACCATGGTGGGAACCGGAAGGGGGGTTAAAAACCCATGTGATGCCCTTTTTAAGCAGAGTGTCTTTAATGTGGACCTCGTCAAGGCCCTGGATGGCCTCTCTAAGTTCCCGCTCTGCTCTAACTAGGTTGGTTCCATTATCGGAGCGCATGAACTTGACTTGACCTCTCCTAGCAGTGAACCTTCGGATGGCATTTATACAAGAGTGTGTGTCCAATGAATGTGCCACTTCCAGATGCACCGCTCGTATGTTTAGACATGTAAAGATGACTCCATAGCGTTTAACGGTTTTTCTACCACACTTGGTCACAAACGGTCCAAAGTAATCGACACCAACATTGGTGAAGGGTGGTTCATCTGGGGTGACTCTCTCCGTAGGCAGATCTGCCATGTGCTGCTCACCTTTACTTCCACTCAATCTTCTGCAGGTGACACACTTAGCTATTAACTTCCGTATGGCTGCATTAGCACATGGGACCCAGTACTGTTGCCTGAGACGAGAAAGAAGATAATTCCTTCCACCGTGTCCAGTATCCTCATGTATCTGCCTGATGATGAGTTGGGTAACGTGATGGTCCTTAGGCAGAATAGCAGGGTGTTTAGCTTGTGCTGGCATGGCTGACCTGCTTAATCTTCCCCCTACTCTCAACACGTCGTCCTGAAGAACTGGACACAGTTTATGAAGATGGCTGCTACTTTTCACAGTGGAACCCTTTCTCAGTGCCATAATCTCTTCTGGAAAGGCTCTTTGCTGGCAAAACTTTATGATTTCCACTTCTGATTGCTGGAGTTCCTTTACAGAGAGTGATCCTTGGTTCGATTTTCCCTTCTGATTTTTCAGTTCATCTTTCCTTATTTTCTCATTTTTCTCATCCACTTTGGCTGTTTTTTCCATTGCTCTTTTCTCACACTTTTGTTTTAGTGCATCTTTGATCTTGAGCATCCAGGCAATCGCTTTTTTGAGTCTGTGCCACTCGGAGTAGTGAGAGATGAGCCTGCTAACAGTTTCCAGGTCCTGCTTTACAGATGTAGTATTCACAACTGCAGCTCTCTTGACCTCTGGATCATCTGCAGCAAGGGCTTGATCTGGCATGTCTGGCCAGTTAATCTCTGGCTGCATTAAGAAGCCTGGCCCTGAGATCCATGTTCTATTTTTTAGGAACATGCTTGTTGAGATGCCTCTTGATGCACAATCGGCAGGATTCAGTGCAGTACTTATATGTCTCCATTGGGAAACCTCAGAAGCTGCTCGAATGGCTGTGACTCTATTCGCAACGAAAGTGTGAAATCTGGTAGTTTCATTCTTAATGTATTTCAACACTGCTGTGCTATCTGTCCAGAATACGGAGCTCCCAAGTGGGACTTCCAGTTCAGCTTGCATCATCTTGTCCATACGAGCGGCTACTGTAGCTGCCGTTAGTTCCATTCGTGGTATGGTGACTGACTTCAGTGGTGCGACCCGGGCCTTACCCATGATGAAGGAACAGTGGATTTGATGTTCAATGTTTTCCAACAACAGGTAGGTAACAGTGCCATAACCAGTCTCACATGCATCGGAAAAGTGATGGAGCTGAGCTGAAACCACGTTTCCAAAACCCTGGGGTTTGATGCATCTCTTGACCTTGTAGTCTGATAGATGGTGTAGATCCATTAACCAGTGGTGCCATTTCTGAGCAAGGACCACTGGAATGCTTTCGTCCCACCCAAGCTTCATCCTGCTTAGCTCTTGCAGTAACTGCTTTGCCGGAAGAATGACGGGTGCCAGAACTCCCAGGGGGTCGTAGACGGAACTAACCATAGAAAGGATACCCCTTCTAGTAAGTGGTCTGTCTTGGATGGCTATCTTGAACTGCAGTGAGTCTGATTCAATGCACCACTGGATACCGAGTGCCCTTTCGACTGGCAACACGTCCTGATCCAAATCAAGGTATTTTATTTCCTTAGCTCTCTCCTCTTCAGGAATTGAGTCTATAACAACGCGACTGTTGCTGACCCACTTGTTTAGTTTGAAGCCTCCTTTTGCACACAAGGCTGTGAGGTCTTGAGCAAGCGTCAGAGCTTGATCCTCCGTTGCCACTGACTTTAGACAGTCGTCTACGTAAAAATTCCTCAGCACTGTGTGTATGACTTCTGGTGTGAAGTCTTCTCTATGGTCCTTTGCACACTGCTTCAGACCGTAACTGGCACAGCTTGGCGAGGATGTAGCTCCAAAGATGTGCACTACCATCCTGTACTCTTCAAGCTCTCCATCCAGATCTCCGTTTGGCCACCAAAGAAACCTCATCAGGTCTGAATCCTTGTCTGGGACTTTAACCTGGTAGAACATGGCTTCAATGTCTGCTATAAAGGCTACGGGTTCCTGCCGGAATCTGGATAAAACGCCAATGAGACTGTTTGTCAAGTCTGGGCCTTGTAAAAGCTGGTCATTCAGTGAGGTTCCTTGGTAAGAAGCACCACAGTCAAATACCACCCTTAGCTTCTTTTTCTTGGGGTGATAAACTCCATGGTGCGGGATATACCAAGTCCTTTTGCTGCTGTCCTGTGAGCCTTTTTCCACTTTTATGGCATAGCCTTTATCCAGGATGTCGGCCATGAACTTGACGTAGTCCCTATGTAACTGAGGGGACTTGCTAAGTTTCCTTTTCAGGCCGAGGACCCGCTGTTGTGCCACACAGCGATTATTGGGAAATTCAGCATCCTCCTTCCTAAGTGGTAGGCCTATGTTGTAGTGGCCATCCACCAGTTTGGCTGACTGGGAGACACGCTCTATGAAGACGTGGTCCTCTCTAGACATTTCAAGCTGCTCCTCCCTCTGTCGCTCGGGGAAATCATACTTGATTTGTTGCTGCAGAATCTCATCTAGCTGTACAACCGAAATTCTGTGTGCCATTACAGTCGACTGTCCACAGGGGGAGACAGAACCTTTTTTTAGGCGTCCATTGACGGTCCAACCCAACATTGTTTTAACGGCGTATGGACCATCTCTCTGGCTGTTGATAACCATCCATGGTTCCATGGCCTTTGGTACATTGGTTCCGATTAACAGGCCAATGTCAGCATCAATGTGACGGAGACGTACCTGCTGCAAATATGGCCACTGATCCACGTATTCCTGAGTGGGAATATGGTCTTTGGTCACAGGTATTTTCTTCTGCGTGTAGACAGCGGGGAGTTCCACTAGTGTGTTGTCGTCCATGCCACATACCTCTATTCCACAGACCACGGCGGTACTCACGACTTCCTCTTTATTCATGGTTTTGAGAAGGATGTCTGTACTTCTTCCTGAAACCTTGAGGTCTCGGAGAAGAGCTTCTGTACAGAAGGTGCCGGTGCTTCCTGAGTCCAGAAAGGCATAAGTTTGTATCATGCGATTACCCTTCTTTATTTTCACCCTCACTGGCACTATGGATAACATGCAGTCAGGCTCCCCGGCCCCTGTGTGGGTCTCGCCGTCTCCAGTTATAAATGCACTGGTAACAGTCTGTTCCCTATTTTTATTTTCTTTACCACCGTCGACCTGTTTATGTATGTGGAGTATGGTAGGGTGCCTCAGTGAACACACTTGACAAGTCACTTTCTGTGTGCATCCCTTGCTCATGTGTCCATATGACAGACAGCCAAAGCACACTCCTTTGCTTTTCAAGAAATCCAACTTTTCCTTTTGTGGCTTCTTGTCCAGTTCTCTGCAAAGGTCCAAACTGTGCTCTCCCTGACAGAACAAACATGGCTTGAGGGCGGCTGGTGAGGGCCTTCCAGTAACTCTCTTAACGGGTGAGACGCTGGTAGTAAAACCACTCTTCCTCTCCCTTGGTGTACTTGGTCGATATGGAAGTGGTCCTGATGTTCTTCCTGAAGAGGTGGGTGTTTCCTTTAGGTTCCCAAACAAAGGATGTGACATGATTCTAGCTTGGTGATCAATGAAATTAACTAGATCATTAAATCTAGCTCTCCGTCCACTTTTCTCTTGTAGGTCACATGCCAAGCCTCTCCACCTCTCTTTCATTTTGTATGGCAATTTAGAGAGAATGGCTCTCATTGTGGTTGGATTATCCATCTCCTCCATGTACTCAATGCTGTCCATCGTTTTACAGCATCCAGTTAGAAAGACTGAATATGCTTGTAGGGCTTCAGCATCTTCAGCTTTGACTGCTGGCCAGTTCAGGGCTTTATCAATGTGAGCTGTTGCAATCTGGTACTCGTTGCCATAATACTTCTTTAGGAGCCTTTTGGCCTCCGAGTATCCTATTGAAGCGTCCATATGTTGGCAGCTCCGTACCACTTCTCGGGGTTGCCCCATGGTAAACTGCTCCAGGAAATACAGTCTGTCCTTGCAGTTTTCAGTTCTATCCTCAATACCATGCTCGAATGCACGTATAAAGAACCTGTATTCTAATGGATCCCCTTTAAACGTGGGTACGCTGAGAGGTGGTAAGGATGATAGTCTTTGCTGTTTCACCAGTACTTCAGTTATACTATTCTGATGTTGCATGACGTCGACGATCCTGCCCATGTCGGGTGTTTCCCTGTATCCTTCTAGAGTGACAGCACCATTGTGTCTGACGGCTCCATTTTCATGCTGTTTCGCAGATCCTCCATGGCTGACCCTTAAAGCAGACATTCCAATTTGGGGCTGTTGTAACATTTCCTTTCGTCTTACAACAGTCTCCCCTGCTATGTTGCTTGGTCTTGGGTAAACAGGGTGATATACAGTTTGAACACTTTCTGGTAACAGGCTGCTGTGTCTGTTCAACTGTGCAAGCTGAGCAGATGGAGTAAGAGGCTGGAATTCCACATCATACACATCTGAATTTGTGATGGGTAATGTTGTGATGACATCAGTGGAGGTGGGCGCCATTGCCTCTCGAATAACCTTTTTTGAGGCTTCCTTGGACCTTTCCCTTTCATCGAAATATTCATTCATTCCATCGCCTGGTCTATTGTCCATCTCATGAATGTTCTCATATTCTGTAAAAACATTCAGTTTAGCACTGGTGGTTTGTATTTCAGTTTGCAGTTCCAGCTGCTCCCTTTTGGCCTTTAGTTCAGCCTCCTCCTTGTCGCTCCTCTCCTTTAGTACAGCCTCCTCCTTGTCCAGTGCTTGTTTCTTTATTAATGCTTCTGCTTTGATCAATAAAGCTGCCTTCTCAGCTTGTAGTTTGAGTCGGATTGAGGATGTAGAGGAGTAATTAGAATGCCTACTACCTTTTGATGACCTCCTTGAACGCCTTGAAGAGGTGTTTGAAACGCTGTCCTTTGGGTGGATCTCTTCTTCACCTTTGTCATATTCAATATGCGGTTGTGCCGCTTCAGTCCACGTTTGAACATGGGCAGCAAATGCATGCAGTGATGCTGCTTTAGGCTTGTACCATTCTGCTTGGTCCTCTTCTGTTTCCTCTATGGATATTTTGGTTAGCAAACCCTTTACAGCTGTATTGAGTTCATGTAACTCGCCACACAACTTGGAGAAATCTGTCATTTTTGTGTGAACCAATTCCACATTTCCATGATTTCTCATAAGTTCAGTGATTTCATTCCTTTTTTTAGTAAGTGCACCCAGTTTTGCACTTCTTGATCCTTTTAATTTTTGTAAAGGATCCTCAAAAATACCACTCTCCATTTCCTCCATAATGTGGGCAACTAACGAAAACCTCCTAATTCAGATGAGCAGCGGCGTTGTATGCATTTAAAACAGAACAGTGTTTTATGAATGAAGCAGCTAGGGCGTGGGAAACAGCGCACTTGGCAAATGCTGCGTGTGACGTCATCCACTCCCAAACGCACACACACCGACCCGCTGTCAGCCACACAGAGACAGAGTCCGTATCGCTGTCAACCACAGAGACAGAGTCCGTATTATATTTTCCTCTTCACCAGCACAAGACACCTTCAAACAATAAAGACGGCCGCGCCGTTTATGTTCATCACATCCACTCCACTCAGACGCAACGTCTTTGATCCACAACGAACATCCACTTTTTACTTTACCTCCTTCCTTGTTGCGCTTAGAAGTTGTCCGTCGGCTTTGTCAGCGGTAGTTTTTGACAATATAAAGGCAATCATACGAACCGCAGTTGCCTTGAGGCTCCAGGTAATGCGTTGTTAGTCCGACACGCTCCGAATTGCAATCCAAAAAGAAAAGATGACGCTGGTCCAATGTACTTTCAAAACAAACGGGATTTATTGAGAAGCAAGTCACAACAGCCCCAATAGCTGCCTACCACTATAAAACAAACAAAACGGGTTATGTACATGAACTTAAACTGTCAATCAAATGCGAATTGAGTGCGGTCAAAAACTATATGGTACCGCTCCACCTGGGCCTGCGTGAACTCTAAATTACCTGCCATGTTATAGGAGTGGTTAGGGGGAGCGTGGGAAAAAAGGGGAGTTGACCAGGTAAGTCTCCATCTTGGAATTCATTGACAAATATTAATAAACAAATAAAAACACGAATACCATAATAAACCACATTTCTAAGGGGGCAATAAAGTTACAATTTATCATCATAGGATTTGGCTCCTACACTGCTTAACGGTTCGGTACTTTATCGATACTCTTATCGGTTCTTTTAGATTTTTTTTTTTTTTTTTTTTTAAGTTATAAATTCATTATTTGAACGGCTTAAGGCCATATCTGTACTTGATGTTTGTTTGTTGTGTTGCATATTTGAAATAAACTTCAATCAAATCAAATCAAACCCCCCTTCTTAAAAACAAAAACCTGTGTTTAACCTAGCCATCTATAAAACATCATGCTAAAACTGTGAAACAAATGTCCTACTCCCCTAAAGAAAGAAATACATAGCAAACATGACTCAGTTATCCAATAGTGCTGCTGCTTTTTATTTTGCTCAAATCTTTTAGTTAATAAGACTAAAAGACTACAATATGACTACAATGATTTCATGACGGCTTCCTGTCCTCGCGTTTCCGGTTTCCGGTGCTATGCACAGAGATTTTTAACGTTTCAACAACAGATTGCTGATAATTAAACACTTCATGGAAATGTCGAGTTCATACGTGTAGTGTAGTATGAACTCGACATAACGTTAACGTTACTCCGTTTCCAGTGTTGCTGCCACCGTTGCGTCGCAGATGGATGGTACACTCTTTTAGCTCCATAGCTAATCCGCTCCTAGACTACCAATAGCAGTACCGATAACGTTGGAGCTTATCAATACTCAGTTTTTTTCTAATTTAGTACCGGTTCCCATTTAGAACCGGGTTTCGGGGGGCATCCCTAGTGGGGAAGGGGGGGGGGGTATATTGACGAGGCTTGACAACAGAGGTTCAAATATAACTTGACATTTATTGGCTGTTCGTTTATATATTGCTTCATGCATCAGGATTCTCCGAGTAGGGTCCAGCTGCAGACCCGGAGACGATGGGCCGTGTTACTGTTGACTATTTACTTCCTTGTGTGATGTCACTTCAAATATCAGCAATGCCTCCCCTCTTGTACCAAAATCTCTCCTAGCTCTAACCGGTCACTGTCAAAATGATGTGCCTGATGTCAAACTGCCTCATTCTTTCAGTTTTTGCATGACTACGACCTTGAGAATAACTGAAAAGTTGGATTATTTTTAGGCTATATATCTTATGCTGTATTTTTGGAGCGTTACATTTAAAAAAAAATTAAAAACAACGTATACTGAACCAAAATCGAAAACTGTGACCCCAAAACGAAAAACGAACCGAACCGTGGATTTTGTGAACCGCTCCAACCCTAGTAATTTGTCTGTTCTGCTTCATGTATACCATGTAATTTAATTTGGTTTGATGTGTGTTTTAATTATTTACCTTACCTCTGTGATGTATGTTATCGTGTCTCTTTTGAATATCATTTTGTCCCCTTTCCCTGTTACCCTTCTAAAGGCCATTAAGTCCTCTCGCCAGGCGGTCATTGTAAATAGGAATTTGTTCTTAACACTTTGGGTGCCGGGAAACTCTTTACAGCGTCATTCCCGGCCATGCTCAAGTTGCCGAAGACGCTTTACAGCGTCTTTAATATCAATATTTCAAAAATCTGCGATCGGATTCATATTTCCCCTCCGCTGGCCTGAGATCCACCAGGAGGACCCACTGAGCTCTCTGGCGGTTCAGGAGCGCCATCTGGTGGCCGATCGGCGCAATCGCCAAACAGGAAGTGCTGTGGAGGTTGTGCTGGTCGGCCATATTACTTCCGGGCACTCGGTTTGGCTCCCGGCACTCTGGCTCATCACAATATATAGCGATCCATTGCCAATAACTCAATAAACAACATGATTTGGACGTATATACCATTATACAACCTGGAAATGGACCGGGTAAATCGACATCCCATAATGGTAAAATTTCTACTCTACGCTGATCGCCCAACGGCGCGCGGAGACTGGGGTGAGTTTTAGCGTGTAAAATTACCGTCTTCGATACTAACTGCTATGATCAACATTTGACCCACATTAGATGATTGGTATAACGCTGCCCACGGAATTATAAACGCCCCCTAGCCCATCCGGTCAACATCAGATGACGTGTAGTAACTTCTAGAAGTACGTCTAGTTGGAATTTTTTATATCGCGCCGATTGCCATAAAACTGTATTGCATCATCAATATAATGCATTTGGGGCTATATATCACGTTCTGGAGAAAGCTGCAGAAAGAGATGAAAACATACTTATACATTAGACCATACTTTAGTATGAATATGTGAATGAAAAAGTTTAACGTTGCTACACAATGAACAATACATATAGGACTTTGAATGGGCCCTAATAATGGCAATGTAGCAATAGAATTTAAAAAGTTATAGCCCTGCAAAGAAGGGGAATTTCTCCATAGACAAATAGAGCCGGCAACCTACGGTTGATAATGAATTTAGCCTTAGGCAATCAAAGTGTTAACACTTTCAGAGCCACCAGGGGGTGTCGTACTTACCTGGCTGAATGCCAGCACCCACTTCAATGATAGCGTTGTGAACGCATAATCTCTGTCTTAAATTATGGCTATGTGTCTAATCTGCCCGTCGCTTATCAATGACTTGTTTGCAGTCAACATTGTCGAAACGGATTGTTTTTTTTTAATCGCTTCATTTCCGTTTTATAGCATTTTGAAAAGCCCTCGTTAGTGTGCAGTAGTTAGTAGTATATCAATACCAGCCATTGGATTACTGTTTTCTAAATTGGGGAGGCTTTAAATCGTCAAGGTAAGAGGATTTTAAGTCATGGTATCCATAAACTTCAATCGGTTCAGATCCTTTGAAGGAATGAGAATATCAACAAACCTGTAGGGAACGTCAGGGTACTGTCCTGCCTCACTTCCAGTGATGAAGCTAAGCTATGCTAACGGAGCGTCTGTTCCCAAAGCTAAATGCACGCACAGAGACAAAAAAGGTATGTATCTTCTTGTCTAACTCCAGGGAAGATGTTAAATAAGCTAATTTCCCAAAATGTTGGAGTTATCCTTTAAATAAAGGTTAAATAAAAAAATATCTAAAAAAGAAAAAAAGAAAAGGAAATTGCAAAGTACCTCATCTTAAAAAAAAATATATTGTAAAATTGGACTGATTGATAAGCAAATAATTAGGACTTGGTCGACGTGATCTTAATCATTGTGCTCAAAAGCCTCGTTTTAGAAAGAACATAAAAAAAGGGTATTTAATTCCATTGCGATAGCACATTAACAACAATGTGAAGGATGCTCTGGTCCTTCTGCACGAAGCAGCACAAAGCAGAACTGCACAAAGCACTTTATCCACGAAAAGTTTTATATATCTACTCTTAGATCTACCAGATCGTGATCTTACCAGTAGAGGTGTAATGTCTAAATCTTACCAGTAGAGGTGTAGTGTCTTCATCTTACCAGTAGAGGTGGTGTCTTAACACATCCCACGCCGGAAAACGGCTTACGACGTGTTTCAAGTTCATGCGAATTCTGCCAATCCACGGCGTACGACGTTATTGAGATCATATTTCATTTTTTCGCCATGTTATTCATAATTCCCTCACGGAGCCTCATCTGATGCAGTGGGAGTAGGGCTGGGCGATATATCGAGTATACTCGATGTATCGCGGCTTGTTCTACGTGAGATGTAGTAAATTACTATATCGTGAACATCGAGTATATGTTGTCACGTCGCGGCTGATATGAGACTTGCTTTAGTGCAGATCGTTCCTCTCATTTCATTATAGACAGACCAGCGCGGACCTTAAATGACATGCAATTGTAATTTCATTACACAGACCAGCGCGGACCTTCAATGACATGCAATGGGCTAACGTTAGCTGCTAAGTTAAACCATAATAGGCTAAGCTAACTAGCGTTAGCTCTTAGCTGCTAGCGTTAGCTCAAAGCAGACTCCACGACACTAGTTCCATTAGTGAGAAAGGGGGGTGGGTTATATTTAGACGCTTGACAACAGAGGTTTAAAGATAACTTCATATTTGTGGCGGCTACGTGGCGTAGTGGGCAAGGCGCTCGCCACGAATGCGGAGACGCTGGGCTCGCCTGTTCGAGCCCAGCGCTCCACATTGCTTTCAGTTTAGCTGGTCGTTCATACTAATACACATTGGCCGTATTAGGGGGTGGGAAACTGATGGGTGGGGATCGGGCGTTGTGGACAGCAACTCGTACAGGTCGGTTGGTGCGCCTGCGCAGTAGAATCAGGAAGTGTCGGGGGCAGCGTGAGCCTCCCACGCGTTACTCCTCGCCACTGAGAGATCGAGCTGCGCAGGTGAAAAGATGCGACTGCTGTTACCTCAAGTACCGGAGGGGACTTGTGCTATGTATGACTTAGTCCACATTGCAGCCGGCTTGTGGGAGGCAAGAAACAGCGTTCGTGACAGGGGAGGGTTGAATTGGATGATACGAAATTGGGATGGGAGAAAATATAGAAAATGGGAGAAAAAGTGGATAAAAAAAAAAAAAAAAAAATCATATTTATTGGTTATTCGTTTCTTGCATCCAGTTTCAATCTCCGTGTGTTCAACTTCCTGTTTACATTCGAGTGTGATATCATCGCCTACGGCAGCTTATACGCTCAAAACGCAAACGCGCGCTCTCTCTCTCTCTCTCTCTCTCTCTCTCTTCAATGATTTAAAGTGGCCAAACGTTACAGTATAAATACTAACTGGATAGTTGATGATATAAACATTTCATTTCATTATCTGAAATATTCTAAAATCATTAAGTCTGCTATAAGCCATTATCCCTTTGTAAGGCTTTGTGTGTGAGGCAAAGTAAAATATATTGTTGGTTTCCTGTTGGTTGTCAGTTTGGCCATGGGTAGGTAGGGAATTTATTTAATTTAATTTTTTTATTTTATTCTTTCCCACGGCGACTATGGATAGGGAATTTCTTTATTTAATTAAAATGTTCACAACAACATGGATGCATGTATTCTGCCAGCATGTTTAATATCCATAATACTAAATGTTTGACTAAGATTTCTATGAAACTCTATTCTAAAAAAATAAAAAAAAAATAAAAAAATCTGATTTTTTTTTTTTATATAATTTTTTTTAAAAACTCATAAAATATATTGGGTCGCACCTAAATCGGCAGGGTCGGTCGGCAACCGGAAACCAACTATTAATTTTGTTAGGCCTGATTATTATTTTCTCACAGTAGTGTGTATATATATATATATATATATATATATATATATATATATATATATATATATATATATATATGTGTGTGTGTGTGTGTTTGGCTAAAGTGGATAGAAAACACAGTACTGTGCAAAAGTCTTAGGCACCCAATAGTTTTTATATAAATTGTCTTAGATGTAAATACATTTTTTTATTAGTGTGTCAGTAGACTACTCTTAGTACATTTTCATAAAAAAAAATTTAAAGCATCTTCATGGTTTAATAATGGAAACATATTTTGCAGTGACTTATTATAATCATCATATTGGCGTGACTGTATGCATCAAAGGGTTAAACGGAAATGGACGAGTCGATCTCGGTGCATCTGGGAAATGCGTCCGGCACTCGCATATTGTTGCGGGACTGTATACACACGTCCGTGTGTAGCGATCGCTGCCATAACGCAATAATCTATACGATTTGGCCGTTTATTATGATTATACAAACCGGAAATGGATTTAGGAGATCGCCGTCAAATAAGTGGGATCTTTTTCCTCCAGTCTCATCGTCGAACGGTAAGAGGACGCTGACGTAATTTTCAGCGCGTTTGTTTATTATTATCCATGCAAACTGCTCTGATCAATATATCACCCATACTACATAAAGCATTTACTGACAATCACGGAATTATAAACGACCCCCCCCCCCCCCCCCGTTCATCCGCGCATGATCAGTCATAACGTTTAGGATCATGTACAGTTGAAATTTTTAATATAGCGTGTATCGGCAACAAACGGCATTTGATAATCTATATATGCGTTTATGCCTATATCTCACGTTCATTACGATGAATTGAAAATGGGGGACCCTGATGTAAACAAGACGAAAGTCTTTCTCTGGTCTGCATCCCCTTAACAATTGTATGTATTGAGCTGTACTGTACTGTACCCATTCTGCAATCTGTTAATAAAGTTTTCAATCAATCAATCAATCAATCTAGGAATTACTGCAGAAAACGATAAAAACATATTTATATTCTAGACGGTATTTTCGTATGAATCTATGAATGAAAAAGTAAAACGTTCCTACATCCTGAACGATAGATAATCGATGTTGAATGGGCCATAGTAATGTCAATTTAGCAATACAATTAAAAAGGTTATAGCCCTGCAAAGAAGGTGAACATCTCCATAGGCTTACAGTGCTGGCAGAGAGTGGTATAAAATGCTCAAATTGCGTGGCAGGGAATGTGTTAATCTAACCAGTAGAGGTGTAGTGTCTTAATCTAACCAGCAGAGGTGCAGTGTGTTAATCTTACCAGTAGAGGTGTAGTGTCTTGGGTTGTGTAGGGGCGTGACGGCGCCCTCCCAGAGGTGTGCCGGTCGGTCATCGCGCCTCCTCCGTCTCCTCCTCTCCAGCAGCTCCTGGTAATCGGCCCAGTTCCTGCACCGCTGCACCTCCTTGTCTCTGTTGATGTCCCAGCGGTGCCGGTCCCTGTCCCGCTGCCTCTGTCTCTCGCCGGAGGACATCTTCACCTCCCGCAGGTTTAGCCTCTGCAGCCAGGGGGCGACGTCGCACGCGCTCACGGACAAGGCCCCCGGCAGCAGCGAAGGGTCCGGGGGGGCCAGGCTGCCGGGCGGGCTTCTCGTGGAGGACCCCAGGTCCGGGAAGAGGATGGAGCCGAAGTCCCAACGCCGGGAACCGGAGGAGGCCCGCCGGGACCGCCCCGGCTCGGGGTCCGGGTCGGCGTGGACGTCCTCCCCCCCCCACCAGCTCCTGCTCCGGCCGCGTTCGGAGGAGGAGGAGGCCCCTGCGGTGTGGTCAGTCTGGACCTCTGACGTCTCACAGGCTGCGAGGTCAGCGGCGGGATCCGGACACTTCTCCTCGTCGTCTCCTCCATCGCCTGGTTTATCCTCCTCCTGCCCGTGTGCTTCTGCACGTCTGTAGACAAGAGCAAGACGTCGGTCTACGGTTCATAGATATTAACAGTCAAAAAATAATTTCAGTTCATTATTTATTCATACATACATTTTCATATTCAGATCTAATTTATTATTATTTGCCTATGATATATTATATCCTTCTACTATTACCCTGCCCAAACATGTACCTCCGCTCCCCCACGCCGCTATGACGCCCGCATTTCCCCAAGGGGATCAATTAAGGAATATCTTATCTTATCTTATATTACTTATCTATATATTACAATAAAAGATCAATCAAAAACAAAGAAAAACACTCAATCTTTCTGTTCCAATCCCCATCGTATTCAAATCTGTCATCTTCTCAAACACATAATGTGATAAGCCCTTAATATATAAGAGGAAGTGATCTCATACCTGGCTAAATGAATTAACGACTGATCATTCTAGCTATTGAGTATTCAAAGGAGGCAGTATCCGTCATCAGTTTAGTCCAGGGGTAGGCAACCCTAGGCACGCGTGCCTGCATAGGCACGCGGGGGCATTTGCATAGGCACAGGGGGCATTTGCATAGGCACAGGGGGCAGCAAAAAAAAAAAAAAAAAAAAAAAAAATGAAATATTATAGTGAAATATTTTGCACTGTTGTCGCATTTATCTGGTTGAAATCCTCCCACAGGTTCTTTTTACTACCACATATTTGATTGAGACCCTTTATTTGTTTATTATTTCAATTATCTGGAAATACATTGCTACATCATTCAGTAACATTTGCAGAGCCTTATAACAAAAACATTATTACGGTCACCATTGTGACCAGTGGGATTAATCAACACATTTTATTATTTATTTTTCTATTTCATTGAACATTGCACATGTTAAAAGCCATTTTTGTTACTCAAAATGTGAGTATTACCAAGTCAACTTGTGTTCTTAAAACAATGATAATAAACATAGTTTTATTAGGTTGAAATTATGTGGTTGTGTACTTATTTTTCTGTTAACTTATTATGGATTGAAAACTGAAAACCTTAATGCACAGTAACTGAACTCAATATTTTTAAGTTCTGGTAACTTATAATTATTATTTCTTTTACAGTGTAGTCTTGCAATCAATCAAAACTTATTTACACGATATACCTCACATTCACCCTCCATTCACATCCTGGTGTTCTCCTGGTGTTCTCCATTAGGCCTGTAGGTGGAGCTATGACAGCACACGTACAGTACACACACCGATGGTGTGTGATGTGTCCAAAAATTTATGGGCAAATGTGAGTGAAATGGTCGCACTGTATGCAGCTGTTTGTCTGCATTGCATCCCCCCCCCCCCCCCTAACTCAGATTTAGGGTTGATACAACCATCATAATATTGTTAATAATAACAATAACAATAATGATGTAATAATGTAAAAATTATCATTAAAAATACCTGATTATGAGAGAAAAAAATGTACGATGCATGGAATATTGTTGAGGCACACTAGTTACAACTATATTTCAAACAGGCACTCCATGTCAAAAAGGTTGCTGACCCCTGGTTTAGTCCATTCTGTGAGTTCTGGTTTGTTTATACTCTCACTGCAGTAATGCAGCCTACCATCAACAGTCCAAACTGTGCTTTGGTGACCCCTAGTGGTAGAACTGTTCTAACCCCAAGCATAACTGAGGAGAGTCTGGTAAAGGTTCCGCGATCCGACATGTATCAATATTTAGCCATATAAGCCAGTATAATCTTGAGACATCCTAAGCATGATTACAAAGGATTTGTATAATGGTAATGTCTGGTTAGGAGCGAGGGAAAATGGATGGATTATCCAATGGGGGGTCCGGGAGGGGGGGGTACGAGCTGGAGCATATGTGTGTAGGTTTTTAGATAACAGGTATTAGGGGTATATCCTATATAAGACAATTAACTAAAATGTGATTTCATTGGATGTGCACTGTCAACTAATGCTTGTATATCTTATCGTGTGTTGTCATGTTTGTTTATGTGTTTGTTTAAAAAATAATAAAAAAATAAAATACAAAAAAAAAGGATTTGTATGAGTATGTTTCAGTGTTCCCCCCCCTGGACGCTGTAGGTGAACCAGGTGTTAGTTGTTAGCATGTTGTAGGTGAACCAGGTGTTAGTTGTTAGCATGTTGTAGGTGAACCAGGTGTTAGTTGTTAGCATGTTGTAGGTGAACCAGGTGTTAGTTGTTAGCATGTTGTAGGTGAACCAGGTGTTAGTTGTTAGCATGTTGTAGGTGAACCAGGTGTTAGTTGTTAGCATGTTGTAGGTGAACCAGGTGTTAGTTGTTAGCATGTTGTAGGTGAACCAGGTGTTAGTTGTTAGCATGTTGTAGGTGAACCAGGTGTTAGTTGTTAGCATGTTGTAGGTGAACCAGGTGTTAGTTGTTAGCATGTTGTAGGTGAACCAGGTGTTAGTTGTTAGCATGTTGTAGGTGAACCAGGTGTTAGTTGTTAGCATGTTGTAGGTGAACCAGGTTAGTGCTCATCCTGAACCAGGTGTCCATACTCACCCTCTTGTTAGGGGGCTGGCGCTGCGTTTTCTCTTCAGCTGTCGAGCTCCTCTGTCGCGGGACTGAGGCAGGTTCAACTTTCTCTCATATGGAGACGGTTCGGAACTGTAGGGAGCCATATAAATCATATTGAGTCAGCTGAAGGCTAATCTAAGTACTACATTAATAGGGGTGTAACAATGCATCGATCCTAAGGTGACGATTCAACTGCATAGATTTGAAAATGTTAGAATAGATTTTTTATAAAAAAAAATTGGTCGATTTTGTTATTGACCTATAGTCCATGATTCACTCCATGTTGAGAGAATCAGTTCCCCCAGCCACATTTGTGTATTCAAATTTTTGGGGGGAATTAACTGATCGAAAATGTATTGAATCGCATCGAATCGAATCGTGATCAAATGAAGAGATTTCATGATGCATTGAATCGTTGCCTGAAGAATCGTAATCAAATTGAAGTTGGGTCAAATATTTACACCACCCCTATACATTAACACTCCTCAGCAAACAAAATAATGCCTCATCTCTAGGGATATTGGCTCGATATTGGCTTTTTTACCGATACCGATATACCGATATTGTCCAACTCTTAATTTCCAATACCGATATCAACCGATACCGATGTATGCAGGGTTCCCCCCCCCCCAAAAAACTGAATAATTTCAGGTAATTAACATTACATATCTCTTGTCGTGTAATTAACACAACATGCATACTTTGACAATGAATAAAATAATAATGTGTTCTTACTTGCTTGCCTGGGTAAATAAAGGTTAAATAAATGTAATAAAAAACCTGTTGAACTGGTTTATTTTTTTTGAAAATAAAAAATATATAGTGGATTACTATTACGACTACAACCACTGCCAATACTACTGATACATCCCTATTGGCAAACTTTATATTTAAAAAAAATATATATATATATATTAATATTATTATTATTATTATTTTTTTATTATATATATTTTTTGGTTCATTATACAACTGTGGCGGGCCGCCACAGTCTAGGTAATTAATGGGAAACCCTGGTATGATTGGGGTTGCGTCTCCATTGCATTTCTTGTAAACTGTCCGGTTGCTAGGCAACCTTTCAAAATGAACACCAACAACTGTGGTACACGATGATACAACGGTGATCCCAGCCAGGTTTGTCCAGGTTCTAAAGACAATGGAGACACTCACTGTGTGCCAGACCGGTCACGGCATGGCTAAACCCTGGCTATTATTTCTAATAATGATAATGTATGTGTATAGTACTTTCAATGCAGGTTGTAACAAGGTACTAGACTTCACAAGTAGTTTAAATTAAGTAAATAAAGTATCAATTAAAAAAGTTATGATAAAATTATATAAAATAAATAAATATAAAATGTATTTAAAAGAATAATAAATAGAAGCACTAGGAACAATGACACGACAACATCAGAACATTGTGACAATAAGGTCGCTTTCACATATAGTTTTGGTGGACTCGGTGCGGTTCTGGTGGTGAAGTTGCAACATTGTTGCATTCTTCATTTGGTTCGTCTGCGTTCACATAGCAATTTGTGAGGCGCACCGAACTTTCTGAACAATGTCACGCGGTCGAAAAGGGCGCTCGTCTATTGGACAGTGGAAATGTGTGTGTGTGGCTGCGAGCCCGTGTGTGCGCGCGCGCGCGTGTGTGTCTGTGTGTGGACTGCGAGCCCTCCAGATCAGCGGAGGCGAGTTTTGACGTGGCATTGATCCATTGTTCTATTGAAGCCCATTACCACCATCCTCTCGCTAAACAACTTGTACACCACGTTGTTTTTATGAGTGCCCACAAGTAGCTGTTTTATTTGGTCTTCTGCCCATATGTGTACAGTGTGCTTGTTTTGCAGTGAATGCCGTTCGCCTCGGTAATAATATAATAAGCTGCGTTTTTTCTTCCTGCACAGTTAGATAGATAGATAGATAGATAGATAGATAGATAGATAGATAGATAGATAGATAGATAGATAGATAGATAGATAGATAGATAGATAGATAGATAGATAGATAGATAGATAGATAGATAGATAGATAGAGAGATAGATAGATAGATAGGTAGATAGAGAGATAGAGAGATGCAGTGTGCTTGTTTTGCAGTGAATGCTGCGAGCAGTGGTAATAATAAGCACTTCCTATATTTGGTCCGATGAAGCGAACCGAGACCTATGTTTTTGGTCGGACCAGAGTTCGTGTGTTTGGTCCGCGGACCGAGTTCGACGCGCATTCACACAAACCCGAAAAACCAGACTATCGAATTCTGGTCCGATAGTCCGGACCAAACAGCCCCTGTGTGAAAGCGACCTTAGACTTCATACACACTGTAGTGTTTCAAACACTAGAGGGCACTACAGGCCACATAGAGTGGGTTTTCTAGGGCTTCCCGACACAAGAGGCCCAGGCGCGTGTTGCTTTTTAACAGCGGAGGAGTGCAAGAATGTGACAATGTGACCGCGGCAGCGCGAGAGAGCGGCAGTGCGGAAATAGGCTGTCTATTGCCATTCTCTAAGACAAACGCTAACCTTAACCAGCTCCTTAACAGCGCCTAAACTTAACCCTTCTAACCTTAACCAACTCCGAAACAATGCCTAACCTTAACCTTAACCATGCCTAACCTTAACCTTAACCATAGAAAGAATATTGCCATTCTCTAAGACAAACTCTAACCTTAACCAGCTCCTTAACAGCGCCTAAACTTAACCCTTCTAACCTTAACCAACTCCGAAACAATGCCTAACCTTAACCTTAACCATAACCATGCCTAACCTTAACCGGCGAATACACGTTAAAAAGAAATAAAAATGTGATGGGATTCGAACTTGTCACCAACGGACCGCAGGACCGCAGGACCACAGGACCACAGCGCTGCCAGGTGAGCTAAGCTTCGAATGAAAATCATGGCGGATTACGGCTACATAATGCCGCAAGCTCTGCCGCTCCGCTCTGCGGCTGCCGCGCCTGCCGCGGGGCGTGTCGCAGCCAATCAGGGAAAACGCGGAAGCACTCGGCAGCACTCCTCCGCTGTTAATAAGCAATAGGCGGCCCAGGCGAAACACAGACCTTTACTGCAAAGAAAATGTGGCAAGATGTTACAAAGCCAGAGCAGATGGAATGTGATCAGAAACGGCAGATTTAACACTGATTACCTTAATGTGCAACAGGTGCGCAGCCTTCCCTGCTCCCAGGTCTAATTAGCCTGACTCAGGGGGGCAGGTGTGTCTAATTAAACCAGCCATCCCCCACAACGCAGTTGTTTGCAAAAGAAATCATAAAAATGTAACCCTTTCACTGCCGCACTACCAAACGGTTAACCCTTTCACTGTGACAATTCAAAGAAGGTTAACCCTTTCACTGCCGGCGACCGTCGGTTGTGTGATAGTAAAGGGTTAACCTTCTGTCGTGTGGCAGTGAAAAGGTTAACACTCCATTATGGTGCACATTCATGAGGCACAAACACTTATCATCATGATGAGTCATGGTAACATGGCCGACGGGGCCAAGCGTGAGCAGAGAGCTGTCAATCAATCAGTCGTTCCTCACTGCTTATTCAGCTGGAAATCCATCCCGACTCACCCTGTGTTTGCATGTTATATCACTGAGTCACCCTGTGTTTGCACGTTATATCACTGAATCACCCTGTGTTTGCATGTTATATCACTGAGTCACCCTGTGTTTGCATGTTATATCACTGACTCGTCCTGTGTTTGCATGTTATATCACTGAGTCACCCTGTGTTTGCATGTTATATCACTGACTCGTCCTGTGTTTGCATGTTATATCACTGAGTCACCCTGTGTTTGCATGTTATATCACTGACTCACCCTGTGTTTGCATGTTATATCACTGACTCGTCCTGTGTTTGCATGTTATATCACTGACTCGTCCTGTGTTTGCATGTTATATCACTGAGTCACCCTGTGTTTGCACGTTATATCACTGAATCACCCTGTGTTTGCATGTTATATCACTGAGTCACCCTGTGTTTGCATGTTATATCACTGACTCATCCTGTGTTTGCATGTTATATCACTGACCCATCCTGTGTTTGCATGTTATATCACTGACTCACCCTGTGTTTGCATGTTATATCACTGACTCACCCTGTGTTTGCATGTTATATCACTGACTCACCCTGTTTGCATGTTATATCACTGAGTCACCCTGTGTTTGCATGTTATATCACTGACTCGTCCTGTGTTTGCATGTTATATCACTGAGTCACCCTGTGTTTGCATGTTATATCACTGACTCGTCCTGTGTTTGCATGTTATATCACTGACTCACCCTGTGTTTGCATGTTATATCACTGACTCGTCCTGTGTTTGCATGTTATATCACTGACCCGTCCTGTGTTTGCATGTTATATCACTGACTCACCCTGTGTTTGCATGTTATATCACTGACTCGTCCTGTGTTTGCATGTTATATCACTGACCCATCCTGTGTTTGCATGTTATATCACTGACTCGTCCTGTGTTTGCATGTTATATCACTGACCCATCCTGTGTTTGCATGTTATATCACTGACTCACCCTGTGTTTGCATGTTATATCACTGACTCATCCTGTGTTTGCATGTTATATCACTGACTCGTCCTGTGTTTGCATGTTATATCACTGACTCACACTGTGTTTGCATGTTATATCACTGACTCGTCCTGTGTTTGCATGTTATATCACTGACTCGTCCTGTGTTTGCATGTTATATCACTGACTCATCCTGTGTTTGCATGTTATATCACTGACCCGTCCTGTGTTTGCATGTTATATCACTGACTCGTCCTGTGTTTGCATGTTATATCACTGACTCGTCCTGTGTTTGCATGTTATATCACTGACTCGTCCTGTGTTTGCATGTTATATCACTGACCCATCCTGTGTTTGCATGTTATATCACTGACTCGTCCTGTGTTTGCATGTTATATCACTGACTCATCCTGTGTTTGCATGTTATATCACTGACTCGTCCTGTGTTTGCATGTTATATCACTGACTCATCCTGTGTTTGCATGTTATATCACTGACTCATCCTGTGTTTGCATGTTATATCACTGACTCACCCTGTGTTTGCATGTTATATCACTGACTCGTCCTGTGTTTGCATGTTATATCACTGAGTCACCCTGTGTTTGCATGTTATATCACTGACTCGTCCTGTGTTTGCATGTTATATCACTGACTCGTCCTGTGTTTGCATGTTATATCACTGACTCGTCCTGTGTTTGCATGTTATATCACTGACTCGTCCTGTGTTTGCATGTTATATCACTGAGTCACCCTGTGTTTGCATGTTATATCACTGACTCACCCTGTGTTTGCATGTTATATCACTGAGTCACCCTGTGTTTGCATGTTATATCACTGAGTCACCCTGTGTTTGCATATTATATCACTGACTCGTCCTGTGTTTGCATGTTATATCACTGACCATCCTGTGTTTGCATGTTATATCACTGACTTGTCCTGTGTTTGCATGTTATATCACTGACTCGTCCTGTGTTTGCATGTTATATCACTGACCCATCCTGTGTTTGCATGTTATATCACTGAGTGACCCGTCCTGTGTTTGCATGTTATATCACTGACTCACCCTGTGTTTGCATGTTATATCACTGACTCGTCCTGTGTTTGCATGTTATATCACTGACCCATCCTGTGTTTGCATGTTATATCACTGACCATCCTGTGTTTGCATGTTATATCACTGACTCGTCCTGTGTTTGCATGTTATATCACTGACTCGTCCTGTGTTTGCATGTTATATCACTGACTCACCCTGTGTTTGCATGTTATATCACTGACTCGTCCTGTGTTTGCATGTTATATCACTGACTCGTCCTGTGTTTGCATGTTATATCACTGACTCGTCCTGTGTTTGCATGTTATATCACTGACTCGTCCTGTGTTTGCATGTTATATCACTGACTCGTCCTGTGTTTGCATGTTATATCACTGACTCGTCCTGTGTTTGCATGTTATATCACTGACTCGTCCTGTGTTGGTATTTGTATACATAATCCCACTCCGGTCATATTAAACTTGCTTCACATCAGTACTCGATCCACACATTTCCTGGCCACTTTTATTCTCTCCGAGGCCAGTCTGTGATTGTTCTCATGCAGTAGTATGCGCAGAAACGACATGAGATTATAGAGGATACGGTCACATTGGACAGCTGTTGGCTGTACAGTTACAATCGAACAGTTTTTAACACTTAGGATGGATTTGATGGGTTTTCATGCAGTACAAATGTGTAAGTGTCCCGTTACCTAGGATCAAAGCGGTTCACCACGTAGCCGAGTCTCTTCAAATGCCCAAAAACCTTTGAGAAAGGAAAAAAAGGTTCCCATTAGGCAAGTTTATAAATATTCACATCAGGGTTCCAACAGAAATTCAAGGACTTTCAAATACTTTCCCAAGCACTATTTTTCATTTTAAAAGGGCATTTAATTAGGTTATTTGGTTTATTGATTTAGTTACACTTTAGAAGAAAAAAAATTCAATTTCTTGATTCAGAACAATTTTATCATGGATGAACAAAACTCTCAATGCGAATGGTTGAATTTCAAGGACTTTTTAAGCACCTTGTAAAAAAATTGGCTGTTTTCAAGGAATTCCAGGCCTTGGCTTTTTTTTTAAGCACTTTAAGCACTTCAAGGACCTTGTGCAAACCCTGTCATATAGACGTTGTGCCACGTTGTCCTCCTCAGTCATCATACCTGATACTGTTGCAGGGTTACCGTCTCGGAGGACAGGAACCTCTCGTATCCCTCCTGGATGGACAGTGGCAGGTCCTGGTAGAACACCTGCAGGGTTCCCTGTTCCAACATCAGCAGATGACAATTTAATGAGAACTAATGACAGAAAGCAGCTCAAGTAAACTTTATTAGTCATAGCTGATTATCACTAGCTGTGTCTATTCAGGGGCCGTAGCCTTTCGAAGGCTGCATTTGAAGACCGCATGCGTCCAATTAAGTCACAGTTGAGCAACCAAGGCTTGTCCCAATTCAAAGGCTCCTTCAAATGCAGCCAGGAAATGCAGCCTTCTTTCCCTGCGTTTGGATCCACCAGGACAGCCACCCAGAATGCATTTCACAGTCGGCAGATAGTGCCGACTATTTACCGAGGCAGAACGCTGTTGTAACATACAACCTAGGACCATTATTATACAGTTTTAATATTTTTTCAGGCAAGAATGTACCCATTTAGATTCCAAATATGTTTGTTCAAATAACACCTGTTTGGAAATTTGCTCCAAAGTTTTGGAAGATTGAGTGGCTGCGACATGACTGGGGTTGACGCAGTAATTCATTATTACTCGATAGCACCCTTGACCTTGATTAAAGATGATGATAATAATAATAATACATTTTATTTGTATTGCAAAAAAAGAAGATGAAGGAATAGCCCCCACAAAAACAAGAACTCTGCATCACTATTCCTGTCTACTGAGAGGGAACTGTGCCCTGAGAGGGAGGTTTACTTTGCCCTGAGTGGGAGGTTCGAAGGGTCAAAGTGGGTATCAAACAGGAGAGAAGACTGTCAGGTTTTAAACTGTGGATACCAAACAGAGAAAGTAAAGACGACTTTGAACTGTTGAACAGTAATCCAGAACTATGTTATTGCACTGTAAAAAAAAAAAACTATTTTATATGTCTGCACTTTGTGTGCTCATTTTATGTCTATTATATTCTACTATTTTATTGCACTGCACTATTGCACTATTTTACTCTGTCTATTTTATCTTACTCTTTTTATTATTGTCTATTTAAAACTGACTCCAACCATAAACAAGGATGTTCCTAATGTGAACAACTGTGATTTTATGTCTGCAATTTATGTGCTCATTTTATGCCTCGTCTTTTTCTGTTGTGAAGCACTTTGAGCTGCAGTTTCTGTATGAAAGGTGCTATACAAATAAAGTGTATTATTATTATTATTATTATTATTATTATTATTATTATTATTATTATTATTATTATTATTATTATTATTATTATTACTGAGGTCAATAGTCGTAGCAGGTGAACCACACCCGGGTTAACAAGTTAGATTTGACACTCACACATTCCATCAGGTAGAGCGCCTCCTCTGGGTGGAGACATTGCTTTCCACCAGCAGAAAAACCCATAGTCTGCCAGAACTTTGCCTGTAAAAAAAACCACAAGGACAAACCATGTCACAGATGTGAAGGGTTCTATTTAGGGATGTACCGATCCGATATTGGTATCGGTATCGGCCACCGATATCAGTAAAATAGCTGGATCGGGTATCGGTAAAAAAATATATATATCGGATATATATTATATATACCGGTATATATATATATTTTTTTTTTATAATAAATAAAATAAGAAATAACCATTCAGTACATTTATATCTATGTGTTAATTTGTTACATTTAGTTTCACTAAGTTAGGAAAGTAATGTTTTAAGTCAAGCCTGATGTTGCCTTGAACAAAAGAATGATCCCAGTCTCTTCCACACTGTGACAGTGAGGCATACAGTTTATTAATTGAATGAATGAAGTTTATTTTCTGTCTTTGTTTACAAATCAACAAATCAAAAACACACTTGTGATCCTTTACAATTCTTAAAAACAAAATATATTTGAATATAAAAAAAAAATTCAAAAAAAACGTGGATTAAATTTAAAAGAAATTGGACAATGGGTATCGGATCGGTATTGGCCGATACCCAAACCCAGGTATCGGTATCGGGACTGAAAAAGTTGGATCGGTGCATCCCTAGTTCTATTGTCGGTTGAACTGGGCCCTCATTCATCAACGTGGACGTAGAACTTGACCTACTTCCACACGTAAGCACGGAATGTAGAACTAGCATACGCACAGGGAAGTCGGCATTCATCACACGTGCGTACGCAGGCTCTATGGTCCTCCGTGTTGATGAATACCACTTTGTTCTACCGTCAATGCTCGTGCATGATTATCCATATATGGTCATGAAAATGAGGAAACACCCCCCATGGGATGTGAAATAATGGACGGACCCGAGCGGAACCCTGAGAAACTCCACAAAGATTGTTCACTGCTGTCGAACCAAGAAGACACTATCGCGTATTGTGGGATAAATAAAAGGCGGACTCGTAAACGGTGATGTCAGATATCAACGGCTCCCTAAGACCATTGCTGCAATTCTGCCTGGACAGCTCAAAATACTAATAAAGACCGTTCGTTGACCACTGTTTGGCGTTGGTTGTGTGTCATTATAACCGTGCTGTAATATGAATGCCTTTATTAGTTGTGTTCGATTGGCTATATGATTTTTAGATGCATCTATTTTGTTGTCGGCTAATAAAGACCGCGCTGGAATATGACTGCCTTTTCCCGTGTTGTTTGATTAATACCCCAGGGATTAAAGTTCTCCTCAATTTTATTCCAAATCGCAATGGATCTCCCGTCAATTTTCTACCTGCTGCATATGATTTCTAGAGGCATACTACAATCTATTTTGATGTCAGTATTGGGTAGCCTATATAAACAATATAATACGAGAGCATATACAAGAACAATGAATCTCACTGCATGTATGATAGCCTGCCTTTCAATACATGAACTTGAATTCCATCATGTTTGTGTGCGGGACTCACAAGGCTGTTGTCACAATGGGTGGTACCGGTGTACAGTAATAATAACAGTCCACACAATATCACGATCCATGCCATAGCCTATGTTCTATTAGGACATGATCTGTGACGACAAATGTTCTAGAATGTTTGATTAAGATATCATACTCTGACAGCATGCCTATGAGCAACAAAAACGCGAACTTGAATCCCATCATATACATAGTCTGTCCACTATAGTGTCATTGCAATGCGTTTTCTATTCTTTCTTATACAGTAAAAAGGGGGAAGAACACTATATTCATATGACTTGTATTCTGCTTACAGCTTCGAAGTTCCACTTGTTTCGTTTAACGTAAAGCCTTTTAAATATAATCAAACCGTTCCCGTGTTTCTGCGGTCTGCGCAGAATAATAACGAGTTGAGCTTTATGATTTATGATGAATTGAAAATGGGGGACCCTGATGTAAACAAGACGAAAGTTGGTCTGCATCCCCAATTAACAATTGTATGTACTGAGCTGTACTGTACTGTACCCATTCTGCAATCTGTTAATAAACTTTTCAATCAATCAATCAATCAAGCTACGCGGAGCGCAGTCAGTCAGTAGCCTACACCCCGTATATTCCGATAACGCTATATAAACCATGCTGCATTCATTCTGAGAGAAAGATCTATTATTCCAAATGCTATTTATAGGGTTTTGACCATAATTACACTACTGTTGCTATTTTACAATGAACTATAATGAACTACGGTTCGTACAGAACGTGCCAGTGTTATTATGCACAGAAGCTCATTTCCTTGTTGTAATAATATATTCTACCACTGGGCGCTAGGTACGCCAGGTCTGAACTGTGCGTAGATGTAAGCACGAAGTCAAGTTCAAATCGAAATTGATGAATCCCACTCTTTGCTTAGAAATGATCGTACGCACAGGGTAAGCACAGATCTGTGCGTAGAACACGTTGATGAATGAGGGCCCTGGTGCGGCACACAAAGTGCCATGTCTGTGAGCCACCACTAGGGGCAGTGTGGGGACATGCAAGTGACCCAATTATCGAATTACTGAACGAACGAGTGAGTTAGTGACATTGCTGGTCAGAGAGGTGCTTCGCATCTAAAATAAATAAATAAATAGGGGAGAATTGAGTTACAAGATATAGCAAAAAGTCATAAAATCTCTATGACCAAAGGGTTTACATAAGACAAACTGTGTATTATTTAATACTATGTTTCCGGTGGGGATGTCATACTCACAGCTGGTGACTGGAGCTCCACGACTTGGTCACTGGGAATCCATACGGCCTTCACTAGGTTACCTCTGCAATAAGACAAGGAGTAACACCATAGATATATATCAGATGACTCACCCGCACTGCTGGCCAACGGAGACCGACGTTGCCACAAGGCGGCCATCTTGCTACAGGGCACATGAATGTCTATAGTGCATGTATTATGAAATAACCATAGCTTGCTAAATGTTCAACCGTTTGGTTTGTTAAAAACGTCAGAGATGTAGTTATCATACTGCATACTTATAATGGACTATCATATAAAAATAAAAATGTAATTTTAAATCTTCCAAGCAAGAATCATAGCCACAGTGGACATGTCTTCCACTGTCTCTAGTAGGCAGAGTCAATTTAATTAAAATGGTAGTGCTACCAAAGTTTTTATATCTCTTCACCCATATCCCAGTCCTCATTAAGAAGTCGTTCTTTAAGACACTCGATCGATTAATAAGCTCCTTCCTCTGGGGCAATAAGATCCCATGGATGAGGAGATCAATACTACAACTCCCCAAAGAGCTAGGGGGACTGGCACTGCCTAACTTCCAGCACTACTACTGGGCGTGTAACATACACAAACTTTTATACTGGATGAGGGGCACGACACACAACTTAGGCCCGGTGTGGGTCGACATGGAACTCTCTTCCTCTAGATCAGTGGTCTCCAACCCGTCGATCTTGATCGACTGGTCGATCTTTGAGACTGTCCCTGTAGATCTTTCCATGAAAATAAAAAAAAATAAAAAATGTATCTTACCCTGAGAGTCCACATTACAGTTCTACTTTTGTTTTGATGTGAAAAGTGATGCTGCACTTAGCACTGACTGAGAAAGTACACATACAGTTCTACGTTTGTTTTGATGTGAAAATGATGCTGCACTTAGCACTGACTGAGAAAGTACACATTACAGTTCTACTTTATAAAATGCTAATTGTAAATATGTTTGTCAATGTTAATAATATGAGAAAGTCCACATTACAGTTCTACTTTTGTTCTGATGTGAAAAGTGATGCTGCACTTAGCACTGACTGCACTTAGCACTGACTGAGAAAGTACACATTACAGTTCTACTTTATAAAATGCTAATTGTAAATATGTTTGTCAATGTTAATAATATGAGAAAGTCCACATTACAGTTCTACTTTTGTTTTGATGTGAAAAGTGATGCTGCATAAGATGACTGCACTTAGCACTGACTGAGAAAGTACATAATAGTTCTACTTTGACGTTTTAATGTTGGACCAAAGCATTGCATGTAATTAGAATACAGGCAAATAAAAGTCATTTAGTTTAAAGTACAATCTTGGCTGTCTTTTTCTCTCAACGCTTCAATAGGTAGATCTTGCCTTCACCAAAAAAAAAAAAAAAAAGTGATCTTGGGCTTAAAAAGGTTGGTGACCACTGCTCTAGATACTCTCTTCGCTCTCTGCTGTGCTCCCAACTCCCTATGTCGGCTACTGGACTCTCTGCAAACCCAATGGTGGTCGACTCCACTAAAATTTGGATTCAAATCAGGAAAAGCCTCGGCCTCCATAGGGCCTCTGACCTCTCCCCCACTTTTAACAATAATTTATTCCTGCCCTCTTGCACTGATTCTTCCTTTCAAGTCTGGTTTGACAAAGGGATAACCACTTTTAATGATTTCTATGACCAAGGGACGTTCATGTCTTTTCCAGACCTCGTAAAGAAATTCGACCTTCCCAAATCCCACCTGTTTCGTTTCTTCCAAATTAGGCACTTCACACAGAAGCATATACGCCACGCAGATTACGCATGGCGGAGAATGACGTGGAAACTCGTCCTTGGCGAATAAAGGGTTAACAGAATAGTCCACCGAAGCAAGATGGCCGCCCGTGAACTACGCTGGAGACTCCGCCTTGAGCCATCTAGTGTTTATATATATCTATGAGTAACACGGCCCAATGTCACATGGCATTTGTTGTCGCTCTTCGTGGGGGGGGGGGGGTGGAGTGGGGTTAGGGGATAGGAAAGGGAAATGGGGGGGGGGGGGAGAAAAAAATGGAAGATGTATAATATGTATAACTGTCTGCATAATTTTGAAAACTCTTCCAATAAAGAAAGTTATTAAAAAAAAAGAATCATAGCCACGTACATTTTTGTTTGTGCAGATCATTCACCTTAACAGAATAGTCCACCGAAGCAAGATGGCCGCCCGTGAACTACGCTGGAGACTCCGCCTTGAGCCATCTAGTGTTTATATATATCTATGAGTAACACGGCCCAATGTCACATGGCATAGTGTCACACAGCACAATGTCCCACTCCTTTCAAGCACATTATGATGATTGGATAAAGTGGGAACAGGATACCAGTCAGAAAATGTATTTTGCGTTTACTGCAGAGCGGAGGGACTGGGAGACCCATGTTACTGACCAGACACTCTATATCAGTGATGGCTGTTTACCGCAGAGCAGAGGGACTGGGAGACCCATGTTACTGACCAGACACTCTATATCAGTGATGGCTGTTTACTGCAGAGCGGAGGGACTGGGAGACCCATGTTACTGACCAGACACTCTATATCAGTGATGGCTGTTTACCGCAGAGCGGAGGGACTGGGAGACCCATGTTACTGACCAGACACTCTATATCAGTGATGGCTGTTTACTGCAGAGCGGAGGGACTGGGAGACCCATGTTACTGACCAGACACTCTATATCAGTGATGGCTGTTTACCGCAGAGCGGAGGGACTGGGAGACCCATGTTACTGACCAGACACTCTATATCAGTGATGGCTGTTTACTGCAGAGTGGAGGGACTGGGAGACCCATGTTACTGACCAGACACTCTATATCAGTGATGGCTGTTTACTGCAGAGCGGAGGGACTGGGAGACCCATGTTACTGACCAGACACTCTATATCAGTGATGGCTGTCAGAATGTAGAGCTATGATTTTAACATGTAGACCATGTATTTTAACAAAGAAAATACCACTTACAGCACTTTTAAAATGTTATGTAGAGAATAGGGCTGGAGGGTTTACTGAATATGAAGATATACCATCATGGATTTATGCAAAGTTATGGATTTTTACTATAACTATATATCGCCCAAGATATATACACCTTGTAAAGAAATTATTTAAAAAAATTATATATATATACATTATAGATACTGTTTAACAAAAAACGTATAGTTAAGTTTAACAAAAAAAATATAGCATTATTTATACTGTCTTACTGATTAATCTAATTTGATTTCATTTAAATTCATTATTATCTTGTTATTGTTTTTTTCATATTTTTTTATTGTTATTGTTGAAGTACTGTCCTGTGATGTCCTGTATATTATTATTATTATTACTGTATTGTATTGTATAATGGGAGAAAAGGGAGAAAATAAAGAAAACAATTTTAAAGATTGCTTGAAGTTTTAAAAAGTAGGACCATAATAATTGTGATAAAGATAAAAGACAAAAGAAAACGTCATATCACAATGTAATTTGCATTGGAAACTATACCGTCAAAACTAAGAGAACTGATATTTTCAGTGGACTCACAGTCTCTCCACCCGCTCTTCTGACACCAGACCCCAGTGTTCGTCCAGGCTCTGCTGGAGCTGCTGTCTCTGCTGCTCCGAGTCGTCGGGCGTGAAGTCCTTCTGGCCCCTCACGGGAATCTTCTGACTCCGGGATCGAGCCGCAAACAGCTCAGAGGGACTGGAATCACAAACGGATGAAGACAGCGTCAGGCTCTAACAGCTGAGCTCAGAGGGACTAGGAATCACACAGATGAAGATAGCGGCGTCAGGCTCTAACAGCTGAGCTCAGAGGGACTGGAATCACACACAGATGAAGATAGCGGCGTCAGGCTCTAACAGCTCAGAGGGACTAGGAATCACACAGATGAAGACGGCGTCAGGCTCTAACAGCTCAGAGGGACTAGGAATCACACAGATGAAGACGGCGTCAGGCTCTAACAGCTCAGAGGGACTAGGAATCACACAGATGAAGACGGCGTCAGGCTCTAACAGCTCAGAGGGACTAGGAATCACACAGATGAAGATAGCGTCAGGCCCTAACAGCTCAGAGGGACTAGGAATCACACAGATGAAGACGGCGTCAGGCTCTAACAGCTCAGAGGGACTAGGAATCACACAGATGAAGATAGCGTCAGGCCCTAACAGCTCAGAGGGACTAGGAATCACACAGATGAAGACGGCGTCAGGCTCTAACAGCTCAGAGGGACTGGAATCACACACAGATGAAGATAGCGGCGTCAGGCTCTAACAGCTCAGAGGGACTAGGAATCACACAGATGAAGACGGCGTCAGGCTCTAACAGCTCAGAGGGACTAGGAATCACACAGATGAAGATAGCGGCGTCAGGCTCTAACAGCTCAGAGGGACTAGGAATCACACAGATGAAGACGGCGTCAGGCTCTAACAGCTCAGAGGGACTAGGAATCACACAGATGAAGACGGCGTCAGGCTCCAACCTGGATCCTCCTGAATCAGACTCTACTTCATAGGGGTGGGAATCACCAGAGGCCTCACGATACTAAGTATTGAGTCACTATACGATAGTATTGAGTATTGCGATATTAATATTGCGATATATTGCGATTTATAAAATGTGTTCAACTGCAGAGTAAAACTTTGTCAACATGTTTTATCTAATAAAATAAAGTTTAGTCTGTTCATCTCATTTTTATTGCAGAACATGGTATTTTCTCAAGCAGACAGATGTAAACACTAATCTGTGTTGCATCAACTTGCATGTACCTGACAAACTGAACTGTTTGTAATATTAGTCATATTCCAACTTAACTGAATGCACACATGTATTAACAGGTATTGAAATGAACAGTGCAACTTCCTTATACAAAAAAAATATATATTATAATTTTTTATAAATAAATATCGATACTTGCCGTCCCTGTATCGATACAGTATCGCCACGCAAAGTATCGCGATACTACTACGTGTCAATATTTTCCCCCACCACTACTACTTCAGCCCTTTTACTTTTTAGAAATTCCCAATCCATAGATTCCTAATATAAGATAAGATACAATATTCCTTTATTGATCCACTTGGGGAAATGTGGGCGTCATAGCATGTGTTGTACTTTGGAATGAACTACCTTTGCCTACCAAGCAAAGTCAAACCAAAAGCATTTTTTAAACAAAGGCAAAGGCTCAATTATGGGAAGAGCAACTGGCCCAGCAGCCATAGGGCAGAACATCTGATTCCAGGGCTGAGTAGACAGGGGACTGAAACTCTAGTTCTTCCTAGTAGGCTATAAACAGATTACCCTATGAACTCAGAACAATACCCTCTCAGTGTCACCTATAAAGTCCTATGGATGGAGCAGCCTCAGACTTCATACTGGGTGACATCACAGCTTTGAGTTCTAGCACTCTAGTTTTTGGGAGAGAGTTGCTAATTTTCACTAATATTTGTGTACTATGGTCTTAGACCATAGGGCATAGTTCCCGTTTAATCTTGCATTGTGCTGTAGCGATGCACAGATATGTTGCATATTTTTTCCTCTACACATATCTGCAGAGATACCGATACCGATTGTCAGACCCATGCATGTTTTGGAGGGGTTACAACACAAATTAAATGAGAAATTAACTGAAACCTATTTGTCAGAGTGTTGTTCTTTTGCTAGTTTGGCCATGTGCATTAAAAGCTAAATGCTGCCAGTCTAAAGGTCACAAAAATGGCAATTCTACAATCGGCCAAACTAACATCAGCTTTAAAAAATGTATAATTGTACCGATAACTATTGTTCTTTTTAAAGCCTGTATCAGCCATACAGATGGTTCTTTTTAAAGTCCATATCGGCCATAAGGATGGTTCTTTTTAAAAACCTGTATCGGCCTCGGCCATACGGATGGTTCATTTTAAAACCCGTATCAACCGTACGGATGGTTCTTTTTAAAGCCTGTATCAACCATACGGATGGTTCTTTTTAAAGCCTGTATCAACCATATGGATGGTTCTTTTTAAAGCCTGTATCAACCATACGGATGGTTCTTTTTAAAGCCTGTATCAACCATACGGATGGTTCTTTTTAAAACCTGTATCAACCATACGGATGGTTCTTTTTAAAGCCTGTATCAACCATACGGATGGTTCTTTTTAAAACCTGTATCAACCATACGGATGGTTCTTTTTAAAGCCTGTATCAACCATACGGATGGTTCTTTTTAAAGCCTGTATCAACCATACGGATGGTTCTTTTTAAAACCTGTATCAACCATACGGATGGTTCTGTTTAAAGCCTGTATCAACCATACGGATGGTTCTTTAAAACCCGTATCAACCATACGGATGGTTCTTTTTAAAACCTGTATCAACCATACGGATGGTTCTTTTTAAAGTCCATATCGGCCATAAGGATGGTTCTTTTTAAAAACCTGTATCGGCCTCGGCCATACGGATGGTTATTTTTAAAGCCTGTATCAGCCGGGCGGTCAGGTGGCGTAACGGAGATTGCGTTCGTCACCAACCCCGGAGCGGCTGGATTCGAATCCAGCTCACAGCTCCGGGGTTGTCACCAGCTTGGCTGGCCGTTCACACTAATACAATTGGCAGTATTAGAGGGTGGGAGAAGCTGGCGGGGTGGGTCCGGGTCGTTGTAAACAGCGATTCCTACAGTTCGGTCGGGGCGCCTGCTAAGCGCGGATAGGATCTAAGTGGGATAGTGTGATCCTTCCACACGCTACGCCCTCTCAGTGAGAATCCGCGCTGCCAGGTGAAAAGAAGCGGTTGATTGGCTGGACGTGTGTCGGAGGAAGCATGTGGTAGCCTCCACTCTCCCAGACCGACTGTGGGGGGTAAGTGCGCAGCGACCAGGAAGGGGATTGGGAATTGGCATAACGACTAACATTGGAATGGGAGAAAATCGGAGGAAAAGGAGGGGGAAAAAGATCAATAATAAATTTAAAAAAAAGAAAAAGCCTGTATCAGCCATACAATACAGATGGTTCTTTTTAAAGTCCATATCGGCCATAAGGATGGTTCTTTTTAAAAACCTGTATCGGCCTCGGCCATATGGATGGTTCTTTTTAAAACCTGTATCAACCATACGGATGGTTCTTTTTAAAACCTGTATCAACCATACGGATGGTTCTTTTTAAAGCCTGTATCAACCATGCGGATGGTTCTTTTTAAAACCTGTATCAACCATACGGATGGTTCTTTTTAAAGCCTGCATCAACCATACGGATGGTTCTTTTTAAAGCCTTTTTAAAACCTGTATCAACCATACGGATGGTTCTTTTTAAAGCCTGTATCAACCATACGGATGGTTCTTTTTAAAGCCTGTATCAACCATACGGATGGTTCTTTTTAAAGCCTGTATCAACCATACGGATGGTTCTTTTTAAAGCCCATATCAGCCATAAGGATTGTCTGCCAATACACCGGTGCATCACGTGGACGTTTCCCAACCCGTAGAGTTGGCCCTACCCCCCCGTTACTCCGCCTCCCACAGAGTCACCGGCGACCTCACCGATGTCAGTGCCCCCGGGTGTCGGGGAGGGCGAGAGCACTTACGCCGCTCCTCCTTCCCCGCCCCCGGTTTTCCGCACACGCCGAGGCCGGGCAGTTGTTCCCCCCCACCGGGGGGATTTTGACTATGGGTGTATTCTGGGGGGGCTTGTGTAGTGATTGTAATGGTACACAATTCACCAACGGAACTATTGTTAGGAACATTCTAGAACATTAGTTCCGCCCGAACATTCTGGAACGTGTGTGATGATGTCATAGTAGAACCTTCTAGAACCTCTAGTAGTATTGTATCTTTGATTGATTGATTGATTGATTGATTGATTGATTGAAAAGTTTATTAACAGATTGCAGAATGGGTACAGTACAGTACAGCTCAATACATACAATTGTTAAGAGGATGCAGACCTGAGAAAGACTTTCATCTTGTTTCCATCAGGGTCCCCCATTTTCAATTCATCATATGACACACACGACATACAGATACAGTACTGCTACATCTATACATTTATGACATACCAGATTTGCAAATACAGTACTGTTTGTGATACTAAAAAAATCTTGTAGTTGTGCTGATGAATATTAAAGGAGTTACCGTCGGCTTCGTGACACCGCCTCAGACTCCCGTCTCTCAGCACCACACTGTACTGAAATACTGTCTGTACAGCTGTCTCATCGTATGAACTGTGTGCCATTTGCATTATGTAGGAGTCTATGACACATGTTAACTACATGATAACCAGCCTGTGAGTAGATTCAGAATACATTTCGATTCAGAGTCTTGTTGTATGATAACCAACCTGTCGAGTGTTGGTGTTCAGATGTATTTAGTCATTTAATTCCACCCCAGAACCCAGACAGTAAAGTCCTTCACATTGGGGGAAAATGTGATGTAAACACAAAACACCCCGACACAAAACACAAAATGTGGGACCCTGATGTAAACAAGACGAAAGTCTTTCTCTGGTCTGCATCCCCTTAACAATTGTGTGTATTGAGCCGTACTGTATTGTACCCCATTCTGCAAAAAAAAGTTAATACAAATTTCAATCAATCAATAAATCAATTGCACGTTGGGACAAGGGTTTTAGACTAACTGCATTCTGGCTTGATGTTAGAATAATAGCTCAACCCCAGGCTAGCTGCTAACTAAACTAACGTTTAACATTTGGCACATTATCTTAAAGCATCTTGCCTGTACTGGGGGTCAGTCAGGGGTCAGGGTTAGCAGTTTGCCCCTTGTCCCTAAGTGTGCCCAGTGATTGTGACTACTAGGTTTGCCCCGACGTCGCAGGGTTAACAATAGCATTTCAAGAAGTGTAGTAGCTATAGTGTGAAAGGGGTTTAGATTAGCCAGAACCATACTTCTAGACTAAGAATGTGTTATTATGTGGCGCTTAATGAGCATTGCACTGGAGGAAGTGAATCTACTGGTAAGTACTTAAACAACACGTGCAAGTGGAAACTATTGATCCTCCAAACGCGGATCGAGGATCAAGCTACTGTAGTTTATTTGAATTAGAAAACGGTATATATGTCGTACCGGTTTATGTCTAAACAACAGTAACGTTTGACTACAAACCTTAGTAATTCACTGCAAAACTCCACTCCGGCGCCTGTCGTGTTTTTGTCTGCCATGTTTGACAGCCACACGACTTGTTCTCCCCGCGGTCCTAGTGCGCATGGGCGACGCTCCTGTGGGCATCCCTCTCTCTGCCATAAGAGTTGTTCCAAATATGGCCACAAGAGGGAGGCACAGCACAACACTTGACACTTGTATTTTCATCATACAAGTAAAACCCACCACTGTGTACCATCAGGATTGGTAAAGTTTCTCTCCAAATGGAATCCATTGCAGATGTCACTGCTTGAGCTGATTGAAAACCCATTTTGAGTTAATTTAGATTACTTTAGAAAGAAGGCTTTTAATGCATAATACCTACAGCATAAAACCCTACAACCATGATAATGTTTTTTGTATTCACAATAGGCTATATTAGCTTACTATAGCTTAATGTTACATTTAATCCTTTACCTGAACCCTTCTTACTATGATGTCACGCAAATGTAGGAAACAATGAAAAGCAAGTTAATACATAATAACGTTTTGTTACACAGTTATTTTCTGAGCCTACAGGTCCAGCTTGGGTGAATCCTTTTCTGTTTAAATCACATGGTAGATTCCTTTTTCATTATTATTATTAGTATTATTATTTGCATTTTAGTTAATTATTTTTGTCATTTGCTCCTGTATTTGTGTGTGTGTGTGTGTGTGTGTGTGTGTGTGTGTGTGTGTGTGTGTGTGTGTGTGTGTGTGTGTGTGTGTGTGTGTGTGTGTGTGTGTGTGTGTGTGTGTGTGTGTGTGTGTGTGTGTGTGTGTGTGTGTGTGAGCGTGCATGCATGCGCATATGAGTTGGTTTGTGTGTGTGTATTTGTGTGTGTGTGTACATGCATGCGTGTGCATGTGTGTTGGCTTGTGTGTGTGTGTGTGTGTATGTGCGTGAGTGAGCGTGCATGCGTGTGCATGTGTGTTGGTTTGTGTGTGTGTGTGCGTGTGTGTGTGTGCGTGTGCGTGTGCGTGTGTATGTGTGCGTGCGTGTGTGTGTGTGTGTCTTACAGTTTCACCACATTCCCTCAGCCAGGGCCTGGTTGGCCACGAGCCCCGGCACCTGACCTGCGAGGTGATTCGCTGGATGCACGGACAATATGGAGGCACCGCCCCCACGGAGCCTAATGTCCACACTACCAGGAAGTAGCGCACCCAGCTCCCGCCCCCCACCCCCTAAAGATGTAGCCCCCTCCCCATTCCTGAAAGTCAACAATAAACCACGTTTCCAGTAAGCTGGCCGGATAGCTCCCCAAGTTCTCCCGTCTCCACGGAGACCACTACTACGAGAGCCGGCGGCCCCGGGGTCTCCTGGCCCAGCGGGGCCACCCATGCACCGAGACCAGACACCGAATATGACTCAGAATATATTATACATCTCAACATTCAACATTCAAGAGATTTATTCGTCACATACATACATACATACACGAGACATGTAGTGGAATGAAGGTGGCCATGCCGTGCCCGCTTTTGATTGTGCAAAAATACAAATAATAAAATAGAATAGATAATAAAATAGAGTTATAAGAATAAAATATTTTTTGAGAGAGTGCAAGTGAGAGGGCGTGTGCGTGTGTGTGTGCGTGTGCGTGTGCGCGTGTGTGTGTGTGTGTGTGTGTGTGTGTGTGTGTGTGTGTGTGTGTGTGTGTGTGTGTGTGTGTGTGTGTGTGTGTGTGTGTGTGTGTGTGTGTGTCTGATGGCCTGGGGGCAGAAGCTGGGTCGGAGTCTCTCTGTTCTCTCACCACTGTGACCTTTATGACCTGGTGGACTGGACATCTCTTCACACCAGAAGGCTTCTTCACTGGCTTCAAGTCATCTACAAAACCATACTTGGTAAAACACCTCTCTACCTCTCCTCCCTTCTGCACGTCTCCACTTCTAACTACAACGTAAGGTGCAGCAACTTCATCAAACTCACCGTCCCCAAAGCCCGCACGGTTTCCGGACGCAACGCCTTCCGATTTTGCTGCTGCGTCTGACGGGAACACATTACAAAACACCCTTAAACTCACTGCCCTCACATCGCTCACTGCTTTTAAACAGAATCTGCAACAGATCTTAACTGACTGTTGCACCTGCCGACTGCCTCCCAATCGCACGCATAGCCCTCAGACTCTTCTCTCCTCCCCCTAAGCCCCCTCACCTACCTCCCTCCCTCTCCCCCTTTCTTCTCTCTCTCCCTCTGGTTCTCACTCTCCCTCTCTCTTTTTCCCTCTCTCCCTTTCCTTCTCTCTCCCTTATTTATTGTTGTCCTTGTATACTATTGCTACTGTATGCATGTACATAACCTTGTTTTTGTTACAGCCCCCCCCTCCCTCAAAAGGCCTTTGCTTTTTGGACAGGCTGCTTTTGTATATAAGAATTTGTTCTTAATTGCTTGCCTGAGTAAATAAAAAAAGGTTAAATAAAATCTTTTTTTAATTATGTGGAGGCGCTTGCCTGACCGCAGCAGCTTGAACAGGCTGTTGTTGTGGTGGTGAGCGTCCTTCACTATTCTGCAGGCTCTGGATTTGCACCTCCTGTTGTATAAGTCCTGCAGGGGTGGTAGTGCAATACCCGTAGTACGCTGCTCTGCTGAGCGCACCACTCTCTGTAGACTAGTGCCTTCCTGTCCTGGGCAGTGCAGTTGCCAAACCAGGCTTGATTGATTGATTGATTGATTGAAAACTTTATTAACAGATTGCAGAATGGGTACAGTACAGTACAGCTCAATACATACAATGGACCTGTCTCAAAACCCTGCCCTCTTTTCTTGATCCTCCAATCACAGCTGTCGCTTACCTCGGACTTCCTCGTACAAACAAAGTTTGTAACAAAGTTTGTACGAGGAAGTCCGAGGTAAGCGACAGCTGTGATTGGAGGATCAAGAAAAGGGGCAGGGTTTGAGACAGGTAGTTAAGGGGATGCAGACCAGAGAAAGACTTTCGTCTTGTTTACATCAGGGTCCCCCATTTTCAATTCATCGTAAATTCAGGCAGTGATGTTCCCAGTCAGGATGCTCTCCACAGCCCCAGAGTAGAAGGAGTGGAGTATCTTCCCCGATACTCTGAATTTCCTGAGTTGTCTCAGGTGGTAGAGGCGCTGCTTTGCCTTTTTTTTTTTTTTACCCTTTCACTGCCACACTACAGAAGGTTAACCCGGCCTTTACTATCACCCTACAGACGGTTAACGGTGAAAGGGTTAACCTGCTGTCGTGTGGCAGTGAAAGGGTTAACCTTCTGTCTGTACTGTGGCAGTGAAAGGGTTGACCTGCTGTATTGTGGCAGTGAAAGGGTTAACAACACAGCCGCAGTGCAAACTCTCGCCTCCGTTCCAGACGCCGAGGGACAAGAGACCGAATGTTGCGCAATTAAAGGGGCACTTCACCGGGAAATAATGCAGATTTATTTTACACACGATCTCACACACGTTCAAAAGCTCTAGCTTTGCACACATTGGTCCAGTTTGACGGCTGGCGAGAGTGAAGGAGGTTGAACGTGGCCACCGGACGTGACGTCATCGGAGGACACGCTGAAAGCCAGTGATTTTACGCCAGCAGTAGTGAGACGGTTTCAACTTGACGACGACACACACGGCGGCGTTTGCTGACGCAATAACTGACGGGGGGGAGAAGGAAACACACACTCGGGTCCAAACCGTTCCCCCTAGCGACAGAATGCCAGTGAAACCGTCCACATTCATAGTGGGTTGTTTGTACAAAAGAAGCGCTACTCTTACACACAGTGAACTACTCTTGAACTACGACCAGAACTCAAACACGGACACGGTGACACGTTTGAACCCCGGAGAGCCACGGCCGTGGTGTTGCCATATTTTACAACCTTAATGTCCCGGCCCCCCCCCCTCCTTTTGTGGAGCCGTGACGTCAGCGCCGGCCCTCTCTGGTGCTTGAGTGACACGGCACCTTTGTCCGCCAGTCTCCACAACTCATTCAGAGGCGCTTAAAGTCCTGGGTCTGGGGTTTTGCACGCTGGCCTTTCAGGCTGCCTGACTCCTTAATCCGCCGTTTGAGGCAGTGAATAACTGGCCATTTGCAGCCTGGTCCAGGCAGGGGTGGTGGTGGGGCGGCTCGACTTTATCCCAATTGTTGACTGGCAAAACACGTCCCTGAGGACCCTGGCGGCTTATGGGCTGATGGGATGACTGCCGGCGAGGTTGTGGTGAAAGCTCAGCATCAAGTATATGTGATGGATCGTATGGTGTATATTGTGAATTATCCATCTTTATTGATTAAAAGAAAGAAGATGTTGCGATTCTCCACCCTCAGATGATGGACTGTGAGTGAGTCATCTGGTTTTGTCATCGCCTCGAAGAAAGAGTGTTATTTTTAGAACATCCATCGGCCTCCAAAGAGTGTTTTTCCCTTGATAGTTTTGGTAAATAGTGCATTTATATAGTGTTTCTTTTATCCAAATCGCTTTACAATTTTGTTCCTCACACCATGCAAGGTGCCGACCTGCTCATTGGGAGCGATTAGGGGTTAAGGCTGCCCGGGAGGAGCGGGAATTAAACCGGGAACCTTCCGGTGATTACCAGATTAGATTAGATTGGATTCCAATGTATTGTCATCATACATGATGGCAGGGGCGACAGTGGCTCGGTAGGTAGAGAGCAGTCGTCTGGTAATCCAGAGGTTCCCGGTTCGATTCCCGCTCCTCCTGGGCAGCGTGTCGAAGTGTCCTTGAGCAAGACACTTAACCCCTAATTGCTCCTGATGAGCAGGCTGGCACCTTGCATGGTCGCCTCTGCCGTCGGTGGGTGAATGAGTGAACGGGTAAAATGTGAGGAACAAATTGTAAAGCGCTTTGGATAAAAGCTGCTATATAAATGCAGCCATTTACCATTTATTTACCATCCTACAGCACACAGTGCAGTACGAGGAGAAGGAGGTCGGCATCTGACCAGTGCAGAGGTCACAGTTAGGTTACCGTCGGTAGTGTGATAGTAAAGGGTTAACCTTCTGTAGTGTGGCAGTGAAAGGGTTAACCTGTGTATTGTCGCAGTGAAAGGGTTAACCGTTTGGTAGTGCGGCAGTGAAATGCTTAAGTGCGACAACAACACCTGTCCATACTAAGGTTGGAAGAGAAACAACAGCCCAGTATCCCTGTTTAGTATGGACAGGTGTTGCTGTCGCACTTAACCCTTTCACTGGTCTAACAATATAGTGTGCAAATATAGTGTGCATACGGGCGGTCGGGTGGCGTAGCGGAGATTGCGCTCGTCACCAATGCAAGAGGCTGCGGTCTCGACTCCCGGAGTCAGCATTGCCCTGCGGCTTGGGCCGGTCGTCATACTAACTCGTTTGGCTGAGTTAGCGGGAGGGAAGTCGTGGGTGGTAATCTGGCGTTGTGGACAGCAATGCCTACAGGTCAGGTCTGGGCGCCTGCTCAGCTAAAGGCAGGAAGTGGTGAAGGCAGCGTGACCTCCCACGCGTTACACTTCACCAATGAGAGTCCTCGCTGCCAGGTGAAAAAAGAGCCACTGGCTGTCTCCGCATGTGTCGGAGGAAGCATGTGGTGGACTTCAGGGTTCCCTTGTACCGACCAGTAGGAGGAACATGCGCACAACAACCAGGTAGGGGAGGGGGGGGAATTGGCATAACGACTAAATTGGGATGGGGAGAAAGAATAGAAAATCAGGCGGAGAAAAAGAGGATTAAAAAAAAATATATATATATAGTGTGCATACAGACCCACTATACTGAAAGGTCCGTACTACTCAGTACTCACACGTTCACACTAGTGCTCAGACAGAAAGTGTATTTAACCCTTTCACTACCACACGATAGAAGGTTACCCTTTCACTACCACACGACACAGACGGTTAACCCTTTCACTACCACGCTACAGAAGGTTAACCCTTTCACTGCCACACGCCAAAGGGCTAACCCGTTCACAACCACACTACAGAAGGTTAACCCTTGCACTACCACACTACTGTAGAGGTCGTAAAAGGCCTTTGCTTTTTTGATCAGGCTGCTTTTGTATATAAGAATCTGTTCTTAATTGCTTGCCTGGGTAAATAAAGGTTAAATAAACAATTAAATAAAGAAATACAGACGGTTAACCATCTGTAGTGTGGTAGTGAAAGGTTAACCTTCTGTAGTGTGGTAGTGAAAGGATTAACCTGGTAGTGAAAGGTTAACCTTCTGTAGTGTGGTAGTGAAATGGTTTGTAGTGTGGTAGTGAAAGGGTTAAGCAACACAACCCTCTAATATAGTCTCTGCATTAAAGAGAGTATATAGAGGGGCTCAGACAGTGGCTCAGGAGGTAGAGCAGTCGTCTGGCAATCCGGAGGTTCCCCGTTCGATTCCCACTCCTCCCAGGCAGCATGTCGATGTGTCTTTGAGCAAGACACTTAACCCCTAATTGCTCCCGATGAGCAGGTTGGCACCTTGCATGGTTGCCTCCGCCGTCTGTGTGTGATTGTGTGAGTGAATGTGTGAGTGAATGGGTAAAAAAATTAATTTAGGTACAAAATTGTAAAGCGCTTTGGATAAAAGCGCTATATAAAAAAGCAGCCATTTACCATTTACCATAGAGACAATACAGTCTCTGTGTATAAACTCTGTGCATTAAAGAGAGTATAGAGACAATACAGTCTGTGTATATAAACTCACATTAAATGGCGTGTGGTGCTGCTTATACAATAATCGTAGGACATTTGGAGATGTGTGAAGGATTGTATACACAGTATATTGTGAATTCACCCACACCTTGCAAAAATATTGGCCTTGGGGAAATATACATCCAACACCCCCCAAGTGTAAGCTAGAAACTCACCTCTTCACCATAGCCTTTTAATATACTCTACTGCTTAGACTCTTTACATCCACACTGTGTATCATTGTGCTGTAAATGAGAGCTATTTTATTACACTGATTCTAATATGCCATACGCATTGATTCTATTCTGTCAAGTTTATGCTCATTTCGCTGCTGTGAAACACTTTGGGCTGCAATTCTTGTATGAAAGGTGCCCCATACAAACAAAGTGTATTATTATTATTATTATTAGTATTATTGTATTGCTCTTGTCCTATTAGCATCAGCACCAAAGCACCTGAAAACAGTGTCCTCTATATCCCTCTATATCCTCCGACATCTGGCTTGTAAACAGACCTTTGAGGGTCAGTGAAAGGAGTGACGGAGCCTAAGCCATTAGCAAACAAAGCCACACTAGTCACTTCCCGTAGTCATCATCAGCATCGCCCGCCCACCCACCCCTCTCTCTCTCTCTCTTTCACTCTCTCTTTCTCACTCTCTCTCTCTCATCCAAACACTCAGTGTTCGCCTAATCTGTTAAATCTGTTGTCATTTGTCCTCACTCTTCAATGCACTCTCAATCCACCCCCTCCTCTTCACCCCCCCTCCTTTCTGGAAAACATCCAAGTGTGTTACATGTGGGCGAACAGGATGAGGATGGCAGAACAGGTGTCGTTGACCTCCCTCTCACACCTGTTTGGAGGGAAGATAAGATACCTGGCAGACCTACTACTGTAGGCTAAAACACTTTCTCTCTCCTTTTCTCTCACTTTCACATCAGTCAGTCAGTCGCAGAGTCATTGTCGCAGATACCAGGAACTGAGAAGAAGCACAATGCTTTTCTGATGATAATGAGACGATGTTTATCCGCCAGTTACGTTAGTAAATAAAATGGGGAAGTTGGCATTTGATTAGATTAAACCTTTTGAAAATTGACAATTTGCCCCCCCCCCCTCCATATGTACCTGTATCACTGTACATATTAATACCACGACTATGCACATACATCTGAATAGCACTATTACTCAGTAGTACTCATTGATATATTCTATATCCAGTTTAATCACCTGTACATTGTATTATTATTGTACTTTACTGTTACATTTGCACTCTGGTTAGATACCAAACTTATTTTCTTTGTACTGTACTCGTGCTGTATAATGACAATACATTTTAATCTAAATCTAACATAATCTAATAATTTTCTGTAGAATAAAGTAATGTCGAAAAATGGTAGAGCATGAGTAAGCTAATTTTGGTACTCCATACCCACAAGTACTCAAAACGAAGTACTCGTACTTGTACCTGCATCGGCAAAAAGTGGTATCGGTTAATTTCTACTAAATATAGTACAGTAGAAGAGAATCAGGAAGGATAATGACATCAAGGAGACACAATGTCTTTGTTGCAAGAAATAGTTGATAGGATGTGTGGAAAATATCAACAGGAAGAGTACAAAATGTTTTCCCATAGAAAAAATCATGGCAGTTTGATGGTAATTTTAGTTCCATAGCACCAACCACTGCCATGGTGAAAGTCATGTACCACCATATGGTGAGACAGCACCCCCTAATAGGGAAAAAAAATACTTGAATAGATATGACTATGAAACTTGCCCAGTTTGTTATGTACATATAAACTAAGAAAAAATATATTACATGTTTTCTGAATTTTATGTTTATATATGCAAATGAGGCACTTCCCCTATTAAATATGCACATTTGCATGTATCGCCAAGATGGATAATGCCAGATTAAAAAACTTGGTTTAATTTTGTTGATACATTCAAAACGAAACTTTGTATAGAAAGACTTTGTGGCTATGTCCTCTTATCAGCCCATACATCAGGAAATACTGTCTACTGTCATAAAAAAAAGAAATTTGCCTAGTTTTGGTATAAAATGTACTATAAACCCGACTATGAATGATATATATCAACAAACCTTTCTATAGAAAGAAGCATAATATGGATGGGAAGAAATGTGGAAAGTTTGGTGTGTGTAGGTACTAGGGAAATGGAGTTCCAACTCTTTATGTGTAAGTAAAATGCATAAAAATCTTTTTTTCAGAAAACAACCTCAAAGTTTTGTATTGTAAAATGCCATAAATTTGAAATTTGAAACAGCTATTTACAAACACAACACCCAATCAAATCATTAGTAATAGACAACCTAAACACATGCCTGATAACCGAATAATAATAATAATAATAATAATAATAATAATAATAATAATAATAATAATAATAATAATAATAATAATAATAATAATAATAATAATAATAATAATAATAATAATAATAATAATAATAATAATAATAATAATAATAATAATAATAATAATAATAATAATAATAATAATGATGTTATTGAACTGAACAGAACCACACACAGGCTACAAACAGTGTAGTAAGTGTACCCTCTAATAGGAAAAAAACAAATTTGAATAGATATCACTATGAGACTTTCCCAGTTTGTTATGTACATATAAACTAAGAAAAAATGTATTGCAAGTTTTCTGAATTTTATGTTTATATATGCAAATGAGGCACTTCCCTATTAAATATATATGTGCTGCATTTATGGATGCAATCAGGCAAAATGAAGTCAAATAAACAACAAAATGTGTGTTATTGACATTTTATTGTCACTAGTTTCATAGAAGACATGTTTAGGAAGCAAAATATAACAAAATCTCAATATCGTCGAGAAAAAAAAGCAAAAAGGCTATTTTGGGGGTGCTGTCTCGCCTTAAATAACACTGTCGCATAATAGAGGCCTTTCATGGAGTGTTTAGAATGGCCATTTTCCCTCCAGTTTGGAAGACACAGCGGTTGCTATGTGCAAAACAGCGGTTACTATGTGTGGATATATGAGAAATATATGAGTAAAAGTCAGAGTGGAACAGTCATACTGTGCTTTCCCGGTATTTTACCTGCTCTACCACAGCACGGAAATTAGGTTACCGATGGTTACAGACAGCCAGGAGCACTCATTCAAGGGTACTACGACTATGCCTGCACCTCATGGTACCAAAGCACCTCAAAGGCACTAAAAACAAGATTACAAACAGCACAAAACAAACTGGTCAGACTACTGCTTGACCTTACTCCTAAAACCCACCTCACCCCTGCCCACTTTGACAACCTATAGGGTGGCTTAGAGTAGACAACAGAGTACAGCAACTTGCAATGGGCCTGGTCTACAAGATACACTACACGACCAAGGTACCCATGTACATGTCGAAATACTTCCCAAAGGTCAGTGAATATCACGATCACGACCACAACACCAGAGGGAGTTCCACAAATCATGTTGAACCCAGATTCGGCACAAACAAGGGTCTAAACACGTTTAGCAATTATGCCACATCAATGTGGAACGCACTACCCACAACCGTAAAAAAATGTGAATCCCTACCCACATTCAAAACCGCTCTCAAAGAGCACCTACGGGAGGCTGCAATTCAAAAATGCCCCCCGTAAATGTCTGAACACCCCACCCACCCACCCACTCCCTCCTAATTTACAGTTCCCTCCCCCTCATATGTATATATTTACTGTTAGGATCTCTGTTTAACAGTACTGTATATTTGCATATCCTGTATGTCACAAATGTAACAATACTGCATATCTGTGTATGTCATGTATGTCATAAATGTCATGATTAGTTTAGATTAGATGATTAGATTAGATTTTTATATCTGTATATTGTGTATGTCATAAATGGCATTATGAATTGAAAACGGGGGACCCTGATGTAAACAAGATGAAAGTCTTTCTCTGGTCTGCATTCCCTTAACAATTGTGTGTATTGAGCCGTACTGTATTGTACCCATTCTGCAATCTGTTAATAAAAATGTTCAATCAATCAATCCATTTTGGAGGAAATACAACTATACAAACATTCCATGCAAGGCATCAATTCAATTAAAACCACGATACAGATAATAATATCTATAGATATAATGTAATATATATACATATTTCAATAATCCTTTGGTCACTATCAGTGTTGGGCAGTAACGCATTATTAACTGGACTTTCTTTCCATCACAGCTGACATCTGGAGCATCAGAAGCCAATTGATTGATTGATTGAATTGATTGATTGATTGATTGATTGATTGATTGATTGATGATTGATTGATTAATTGATTGAAAACTTTATTAACAGATTGCAGAATGGGTACAATACAGTACAGCTCAATACACACAATTGTTAAGGGGATGCAGACCAGAGAAAGACTTTTGTCTTGTTTACATCAGGGTCCCCCATTTTAAATTCATCAGGATAGGTTGTACATAACTTCTTTCTTTTTTGGGGGGGGGGGGGACATTAAGTGAAAGTAACGAGTAACTAATTACTTTCATACAAAGCCATCTGTAAAGACATTTTGTTTTGATTACTTTTTAAAGGAGTAATCAGTAATATATAAGTAACTAATTACACTTCCTGAGTAACTTGCCCAACACTGATGGTAGAGACAGAAAGACCATGATGATATATCTTCTCCAGTGAGGGTTCACTGTGAGTCACTGTAATCCACAGCAGCCTGGAACACAGAAGGTCACCACGTTCTGAAGCCCCCTCCCCAGGGGGAGGCTCCATTGTTCCAGAACCCTCCGGACGGATCCCTGCGTGGGGAGTTTACAAGATGTGGGGGTATACTCCTTCTCCTCCTTTCTCTTTATTCACCCCTGTTACCCCCCTCCCCCTCTACACACACACACGTACACAACCCCCCCCTCCCCTCTCCCTCCGGTCCTGTCCTGCGCTCCTGCTCACTTGTTTGCATTCCTCTCAGTTAATAAGTGTTTGTCTGATCCTTGGCAGGGGGGCTAAAGATCACCCCACACACCGACAGGGACGCCCCTCCCTCCCCGGGTCACCCAGCTGGAAAAAGGACAGGAGTGATGCTGCTGGGGGGGGGTTATAACTTATGGGTGTCATATATTTCATATAGGCACACAGCTCAGCCATTAACTCTGATAACAACTAGGAATCCGCTGCTCCGAAGCAAGGCAGTAACAGCACGCTGACGCACACAAGACACACAAGAGATGTGCACACAGGCTTGTTAACGCACACAACACACACAGGCACAGGCTAACACATACCTGTAAGCACACGTTCGCACGTGCACACACACACACACAGGAACAGGCTAACACATATCTGTAAGCACGCGTTCGCACGTGCACACACACACAGACACACACATAGGCAAACTTTTTTATAAACACACACACGTACACTACACACACACAAACACTTTTGTCTCAAACCTTTATTCATTCTCAAAGAGACAGTGAGGTTTCCCTCGTTTCCAATGCTGTGGAGATTACAGGCGTGTTAGAACAGGTAAAAACACACAATAAAGATAAAGGGGAAGAACGTCGGTTTAGATAATTAGACGTTGAATAAATAGATAAAACACAGATGAAGAAAAGAAAGACAAAAATTAGAAACAGTTACGAACTGCAGCAGGGAGATTTGTGATCAGTTTTGAAATTGTCCATAGGATATAGTGGGTATATTGATTTTAGCACTTTAGATCATTCCAAGAAGCCGGGGCATTAAAACAAGTTCAGTCTGTACTGGACCTTAACCCTTTCACTACCACACTACAGAAGGTTAACCTTTCACTACCACACTACAGACGGTCTGTAGTGTGGTAGTGAAAGGGTTAACCTTCTGTAGTGTGGTAGTGAAATGGTTATTAACCTTCTGTAGTGTGGTAGTGAAAGGGTTAACCCTTTGTCGTGTGGCAGTGAAAGGGTTAACCTTCTGTAGTGTGGTGGTGAAAAGGGTTAACCCTTTGTCGTGTGGCAATGAAAGTGTTAACCTTCTGTATTGTCACAGTGAAAGGGTTAACGATAGGTTATAACTATAACCAAGTTCTGTGAGTAGTGGTGACGCTCAGCGTCACTACTGCACTATACCTCGCTCGTGCACGTGCACTGAATAAAACATTCCACATGTACCTTTATATCCCAACATTCGTCTGGCCACACCCCCATCCGCCTACCTACATAGGCAGGGGTGTGCGCCTCCTTCCCAAGCTTTCACCACAAGTTGAGATCAAGGGCCGCAGCGGCGTCTGACGCTGAGCGTCACCACTACTCACAGAACTTGGTTATAGTTATAACCTATCGTTCTGTTTCGTAGTGGATCTCGCTCAGTGTCACTACTGCACAAGGGAGGCTGAGCGAGAGCCACAGCCCGACAAATGTACCCCGCTGAGGCCCCCCACAACCATCAGATCGGGGAGGACCGAGCCCCCCCGACCCCCCCTATTGGAGGGTCACGGGAGGGCGATGGACCCGACCGTGCGAAGAGGCACTCAAGCAACTCAACGCACAGGGTGAGCAGACCGTGGCCTGACCCCACGACTACACACACGCACAACCCGCATGCCACCCGGGAACGAACGAGGAAACCTCGTTACTGCCCCCAAAATCACGGGGTCAAGAGCAAACCAACCCCGTGGCAAGGCCGTAGCAGCGGAGCGCGAAGGAAGACCCAGACCCACCGAAGGGACTGGATCCCCTGGAAAACGGGGGCCCGGAGAGGTCAATGACGCCAGGCATCAAGACCCCACCAGGTGGTCACTTAGTGACACCGCCCCCCACATCGCCAGCGTATTCGGATAAGGCCCCTCCAAGAGCGGGCCCTTTCCCCCCAATAGCACACCGCCTGGCACACTGACCCTGCAGAACAGGCAGTCAGCATGGCCGTAAGCACACAAACAAGGTTAACCAACGGAAGCAGGCAGCGCACCGGGGAAACTAGGCAACAGGCTGTAACCTGAGCCTGGAGCACTGCGGACGAGACAGGCGCCAAAGGAGTCAGCTGAAAACAGCCCCCCCCGGCAGAAGGGGCGTATGCTGGTGTTGTTGATCACCATGACTGTTATGGTTTGTAACCGACCCCAAACGCAACGGCACAGAGAGAGTTGTTTTCAGAGTTAGCCAAAAACAAGGGCGTGTTTATTCTCAGAGTCACAAGATTGAATTAGGTGGAAAACAGAACAAACAGGGAATCTGGCATGTGAAGAATGTCTTGCGGCTCTGCAGATTCTCCCAGACGGTGTTGGTGAGGAATTTGCTTGTGACGTCTGAGCCGCTCTGCAGATCCCCCCAGCATACACTCCAGATGGAACACGGAGGGAGAGAGAGAATCCCAGTTAGCTCAGCGCACAACAGATAACAGAGAGGTGACTGATCCAAATTAATATCCAAGTGACTTGATCTTCGGTGTGATACACACAGTTAGCAGAGTCCAGAGAAAAAACAATACGGTAATCCAAAGAGTAAATCCAACAACAAAAAATAGGTGAGAACAGTATAACAAAAACGGGATCTCTTCGGTGTTTCACAAACACACAAAAAACTGGTGATCCAAAAAGACTGTTTCAAAAACTCACCAAAGCGCAACGCGTAAAGCGGGCAGATAAACGAGGCGTAGCTTCGTACGGGGAATCAGGTTCTCCAAGGGATACTTCACGAGAGTCCTGGAGAGCAACAGACAGCGAACGGGAAAGAAAGGCAGATGCAGGGAATATTAAAAAACACGGGCATCTTCCCGACCAGAACGCTGCCGACGGGCAACGCAGCAAAACAGGGGGTCCAAGGGGAATGGGGTGAGAACACGGCATCCTCCCGTGGAACGATAGAGAGCGATGACGAGTCTCACCCCAGGAACGAGGTCCATGAAGAGGGAGTATACAAAACGGGAAGGACAGGCAAAAACAGGAGTATATACCATTATCTAAATTAAAAAAAAAAAACAATAAAAAAAAAAATCTAACCCTAACTAACCGTACTGTCATGCACTTGTCCTAATAAACTAACCTACACTGTAGCACTCAACACTTTGATGAACATTGTTGCTCAGCTGATAGAGTTGTGCCCTTCCTGATGGCTTGTCGTACAGAACTTGTAAGTCGCTTTGGATAAAAGCGTCAGCTAAATGACTAAATGTAAATGTATATACAAGCCTCTTGGGGCGCTGATTAGAACACACATCAGGTGCGTGAAGGTAATTGATACTTGACTTAGAAGTGTGCGTTCGGCCACCGACCAATCATCACAGAATCCTCACAGTACCTTAAAGGAACGGAGCGTGGCGGGGAATGCAATTAATCAACAAAGTACCTTAAAGGAACGGAGCGAGTGGGTGGGGAGCGGACAAAACCTCACAGTACCCCCCCCCTCCACGGGAGCCACCCGGCGACCCACTCGGCCCCGGCCTGCCCGGACGGGACCGAAGGAAGCCGGCGATCAGGGGCACTGGAAAGGGGGACAAAGACAGAGGCCCGGAGAGGGGCACCGGAGACGGGGACCCGACAGTGGAGGCCGGGCACGGGAACAGGGGCCCGACAGCGGGGGCCGGGCACGGAGACAGGGGCCCGACAGCGGAGGCCGGGCACGGAGGCAGGGGCCAGACGGCGGAGGCCTGTCACGGGGACAGGGGCCCGACGAGGGAGGCCGGAGACGGGGACTGGGGCCCGACAGCGGAGGCCGGGCACGGGGACAGAGGACCGGCGAGGAAGGCCGGAGACGGCGTGGAGGCCGGGCCGGGCGTAGAAGCTGGATCGGGCCAGGCGAGGGAGCCGGACCAGGCGTGGAGGCCGGGCGTCGAAGCTGGACCGGGCCAGCGGCTGGGCCAGGCGAGGGAGCCGGACCAGGCGTGGAGGCCGGGCCGGGCGTAGAAGCTGGACCGGGCCAGGCGAGGGAGCCGGACCAGGCGTGGAGGCCGGGCGTCAAAGCTGGACCGGGCCAGGCGTGGGAGCCGGACCAGGCGATGAGGCAGGGCTAGCTGCCTGGGCACAAGCTAGCTGAAAGGGCAGTCCTAGCTGTGGGGAACTGACCTTGCTAGCTGAAGGGGCAGTCCTAGCAGTGGGGAGACCGACCTTGCTAGCTAAAGGGGCAGTCCTAGCAGCGGGGAAACTGACCTTGCTAGCTGAAGGGGCAGTCCTAGCAGTGGGGAAATTGACCTTGCTAGCTGAAGGGGCAGTCCTAGCAGTGGGGAAACTGACCTTGCTAGCTGAAGGGGCAGTCCTAGCAGTGGGGAAAGTGACCTTGCTAGGCTAAAGAGGCAGTCCTAGCAGCGGGGAGACTGACCTTGCTAGCTGAAGGGGCAGTCCTAGCATTGGGGAAAACTACACACAAAGTGGAGGCCATGCTAGCTGGGGAAGCTACACGTAAAGTGGGGCTAGCAGAGGGACCGGGTTAGCTGCCTGGGCATGGCTAGCTACAGGGCCTATGCCAGCTGCAAGGCTGCATTAACATAGAGGCTGTGCTAGCAGCCGGGGCAAAGCTAGCAGACTGGGGCCATGCTGGTAGTAGAGGCCTGGCAAGCTGCAGGGGCTCTCTCTGTGTCGGCTGGGGTCGTGTTGGTTGGATCGTAATGTTATGGTTTGTAACCGACCCCAAACGCAACGGCACAGAGAGAGTTGTTTTCAGAGTTAGCCAAAAACAAGGGCGTGTTTATTCTCAGAGTCACAAGATTGAATTAGGTGGAAAACAGAACAAACGGGGAATCTGGCATGTGAAGAATGTCTTGCGGCTCTGCAGATTCTCCCAGACGGCGTTGGTGAGGAATTTGCTTGTGACGTCTGAGCCGCTCTGCAGATCCCCCCAGCATACACTCCAGATGGAACACGGAGGGAGAGAGAGAATCCCAGTTAGCTCAGCGCACAACAGATAACAGAGAGGTGACTGATCCAAATTAATATCCAAGTGACTTGATCTTCGGTGTGATACACACAGTTAGCAGAGTCCAGAGAAAAAACAATACGGTAATCCAAAGAGTAAATCCAACAACAAAAAATAGGTGAGAACAGTATAACAAAAACGGGATCACTTCGGTGTTTCACAAACACACAAAAAACTGGTGATCCAAAAAGACTGTTTCAAAAACTCACCAAAGCGCAACGCGTAAAGCGGGCAGATAAACGAGGCGTAGCTTCGTACGGGGAATCAGGTTCTCCAAGGGATACTTCACGAGAGTCCTGGGCCCTCATTCATCAATGTGTGCGTAGAACATGACCTATTTCCACACGTAAGCACGGAATGTAGAACTAGTGTACGCACAGGGAAGTCGGGATTCATCACACACTGCGTACGCAGGCTCTATGCTCCTCCGTGTTGATGAATACCACTTTGTTCTACCGTCAATGCTCGTGCATGATTATCCATATATGGTCATGAAAGTGAGGAAACACCCCCCATGGGATGTGAAATAATGGACTGACCCGAGCGGAACTCTGAGAAACTCCACGAAGAATTCACTGCTGTCGAACCAAGAAGACACTATCGCGTATTATGGGATAAATAAAAGGCGGATTTGTAAACAGTGATGTCAGATATCAACGGCTCCCTAAGACCATTGCTGCAATTCTGCCTGGACAGCTCAAAATACTAATAAAGACCGTTCGTTGACCACTGTTTGGCGTTGGTTGTGTGTCATTATAACCGTGCTGTAATATGAATGCCTTTATTAGTTGTGTTCGATTGGCTATATGATTTTTAGAGGCATCTATTTTGTTGTCGGCTAATAAAGACCGCGCTGGAATATGACTGCCTTTTCCCGTGTTGTTTGATTAATACCCAGGGATTAAAGTTCTCCTCAATTTGATTCCAAATCGCGATGGATCTCCCGTAAATTTTCTACCTGCTGCATATGATTTCTAGAGGCATACTACAATCTATTTTGATGTCAGTATTGGGTAGCCTACATAAACAATAATACGAGAGCATATACAAGAACAATGAATCTTACTGCCATGTATGATGTGTAGCAGATACGCCATGTGTAGCCTGCCTATATGTGATCAATACAAACATGAACTTGAATTCCATCATGTCTGTGTGCGGGTCACTGCGGGAACTCACAAGGCTGTTGTCACAATGTAAATAAGAACGTGCACTGAAGAGTTACAGTATGTAGTTGGTTGATTATTTGTATGACAGTCAGTAAACCCTTGCAAAAAGTATCCGTTTTATTTAATGAATTGAAAACATTCAGCATCGCCTACCTCCCGGCATCCAGCAATAACATGTATCAGGCAAATGCGCATCACAACATTGACTGAGTGGAATCCCTTTCTATTCACATAACTGCATTTGTGATGGAGCTTTGACAGCTACAGTAACAGTCTATTGCTCGATCCATCTCCAATATCACGATGGACCGTGCCGCGGTGGCAAAGACCCGAGGGTGGAGAGGATCTTGAATGAATTCCATCATCATATATGTTGTGTGTCTGTCCACTATGTTTGTTACTTTGTTATTCCCCCCCCCCTATCTATGTAAAGCGACCTTGGGTCTCTTGAAAGGCGCTATATAAAATGAAGCTATTATTATTATTGTTATTATTATTATTATCATCACATCTGTGCGGGAGCTCACAAATAGACTGTTAGTCTCAGTGAAGTTTCAACGGAGGTCATCTATTCTAACCAACAAATTGAAGTAGAAAGCATTTCGTGACCAATCTTATTTGGAAACATGACACAAAATAATTTGCTTTTTATTTGAAACAATATCTAATCGCGTTTGGAGGTTGGTGTTTTGCGTCTGCCCCCCCATGCCAAACAAGCAGGCCAACCTCTTGTTCGCGTGTGAGCCCGTTATAATTACACTACTGTCGCTATTTTACAATGAACTATAATGAATTACGGGTCATACAGAAGTTGAACACTAATGCACGGAAGCTTATTTCCGCCTTGAAACTAATGCAGGACTGAGGAGTGCTTATGCGTAGTAACGATATTCTACCACTGGGCGCCAGGTACGCCTGGTCTGACCTGTGCGTAGATGTAAGCACGGAGTCAAGTTCAAATCGAAATTGATGAATCCCACTCTTTGCTTAGAAATTATCGTACGCACAGGGTAAGCACAGATCTGTGCGTAGAACACGTTGATGAATGAGGGCCCTGGAGAGCAACAGACAGCGAACGGGAAAGAAAGGCAGATGCAGGGAATATTCAAAAACACAGGCATCTTCCCGACCAGAACGCTGCCGACGGGCAACGCAGCAAAACAGGGGGTCCAAGGGGAATGGGGTGAGAACACGGCATCCTCCCGTGGAACGATAGAGAGCGATGACGAGTCTCACCCCAGGAACGAGGTCCATGAAGAGGGAGTATACAAAACGGGAAGGACAGGCAAAAACAGGAGTATATACAAGCCTCTTGGGGCGCTGACTAGAACACACATCAGGTGCGTGAAGGTAATTGATACTTGACTTAGAAGTGTGCGTTCGGCCACCGACCAATCATCACAGAATCCTCACAGTACCTTAAAGGAACGGAGCGTGGCGGGGAATGCAATTAATCAACAAAGTACCTTAAAGGAACGGAGCGAGTGGGTGGGGAGCGGACAAAACCTCACAATGACAAAGCCTCCATTAAAAAAAACCCACCCAGAGGGGTTGAGGCAGAGAAGGCTGACATGATTGGCAGACATCATGAACGTGCAGGGGCACACTCAACCGGGTAACCCGGGAGTTGACTCTGCTCCAACACATCAGGGAACCAACCACCTTGTCGTTAACCTATGCGGTGGTTGTTCCTATAACCCCTCAAGAAAAAACTCCAAAACACACCTTCGGGCATACACTGGCTATACCGCAGTACAAGTGTTTCAGTTTTCAAAAAAGGGTTATCCCAGGCCTACGGTATCAACGAAACTTTACTTCGGACCGGGCCCGGCGGGCTCGGGAAGTACACAGGGTTACCAGAGGAGGTCCAGAAGACCTCCCCAACAGCCCTCTCTTCGCCATGCGTGAGAGAGGAGCGAAGACAAAAGGAGAACCAGCCCCCATGATAGTGCCAGGTACAAAGTACCCAACAAGGGTCTCTATAACGCCTAACCTTGTGACACCCCGGGCCGACCCAGCATTTTTTCCCCCTGAAAAAACCCAAGTCCCTCAGGGTACCAGAACAGCAGATCTGCATCCCCGGCGGACAACGGGTTAACTGACCTGGACCAGCGTGACCAGACCAGTCCCGTGTCCTAACCACGCTGACATGCCCACTCCAGAAGAGGGGGTCGGTATGCGTGTCGATCTAAAACATGAAAAGAGGGCGCCACCCAGATGGTCCCATTTGGACCGTGCTCAGTGGCCCAACCCAAGGGCGTGAGACCCCTCTACATATGTTCTGATCTATTCCGTTAACATCCCCCAGATATGAACGAGAATTCATCGAGACAACCTAGTAAACTGGCGCTCGGAAGAGACAAAACTCCATCCCAGTTGCCCTATAAAAACACTGTTTTAACAAGCAACCAAGGCGCACTTAGCCCCTGTGTGATTCTGTAACAGAAACACACCGAGCCAGCACTATGTATGCGTCGAGACCCAAACACATCAATGGATAGTCTAACAAGACACCAAACATTGTTCCTCCAAGTCGCCTGGGAGAACGACATGGAGCCGTCGTGCTTCATGTACCTTCCTCTTTTTAATCAAAAAAGAAAGAACACAGACTGACATGAATCCCTCGTGACGCAACTGAGGGTAAAAATTGTTTACATTTGTACATCCCACCACCCTCCCATAGGGAGGAGACGGAAATCCCCAGAGAGACTTCCCACGCGAGCTGTATAGATTGAAAAGAATATATTGCAACATTGAGCTATGTAATATTTGGGTTAGGGCTCTCCGAGGAGGAGGCACTGAACCAATACACACTCAATACTCGAATTGAATCGAATACACACACAATAGAGCAGGACTCCTTTTTGAAGTTCTACTCACCTTGACAATCTGAGGAGGAGGCTCTGAACTCTGAGGAGGCTCCCTCACAGGGAAGGAGAGTCCTAACTCACAGAAGGCCCGAGTAGGAGCTTCGTGAGGAGGAGCCCTGACCACTCCCTGAAACAGATCCACCATATGGACCTGAACAGCACACGGAAGTCTTACCAACAGAGACGTGCACAGTGACGTACTCTATGGCGGGGGAATTTCTGCGGTGCACACGCCCAATTTTCCAGGGCGTGGGACCAGGAAACCGCCCCCCCTCTTACCCTGTAACGTGCCGAACAGCAACGTGACAGGAACCTTGAAGGACAGGCGGTTGTAACCCCTGCCCATCAAAAGGGGAGGAAGGATTACCAGTTCACCCCTTTACGACCCCACACCCATGATACGATGTAATGACCAGTGGTGCAGTCGTAATATGGGAACTGGTTACACGCCACGTGCACGCGCGCTCCCGCTCCTGCGCACGGGCATACATGTTCCCTCAGTTGCGCACAGAACAGATGATTATTATGCATAACAATGGAGATCAAGCAGCCCCCCACCTTCTCGTAGGTTCCTATTATTATGCAGGTGTCTAGATGAGAAGTGGGCCGCCGGCCGGGTAGCTTTCTTCAACGGCCGGGTACTTATCATTGCGCGCTCTTCTGCCCTGAGTGACCTACTAATAACACGCCGTGTAACCGCGTGTGTGCACGACTGCACCCCTGGTAATGACAAAAAAGAGCATGACACAGTCATAGTCAGCTACAGCTCATGTGCCAACCTGCTATCTGATTTTTACTAAGGAAAAAACACAGAATAGAGAGGGCCCCCTTAAGAGCCCCGGTACCAGACTTACACATGTGCTTCTGTGGCCAACCTAACCGAGTTGTAGATCACAAGACACACACAACCCTTTATCACCACAAAAAATGGCAAATATACTCTACAGAGGAACGCCGTTTTTCATAATGAGAGAATACATAATTCTCGATTAGTATCGGCCACAGGCCTTGCTAAGCACACACGAAAAGTGACCAAACAATCTTTTCTTTAGGAAAATATAGTTTCTCAAGCGGTTTTAGCACAACCCCAGCAACTAAGCTAAGGGTTACATCGTATCCCTACAACACAGTGATACAATATATTGTAAACAACATGTCCGATAGGAGGGGGGGAAGCCCAGGGAACCGGGGGGAACACCACTCCCACCTTACCCTTGATATGGCCAATAGAACAGGCAAACCTGTTAATATGTGAACACACTGTTCATTGTCATTACAGGCTGAGAAAAGAATTCATTCTTCACTCATATGTCACTAAGCATAGCTTTATAGGTTATTTAACCCCCTTAGTTGTGAGTACACGGTACATGAACACACATGATGTTTCTCAACACAACAAACCAGATCATTTTTACATATGTAACAAAAACCCGATTTGCATGGAGAAGCTAATACCAGTGACAAGACAATTCACACACAACTCGCGTCGTATCCTAAATGTATTGCAGCAACACCCGTTTTGGAAAACATCGTTATTACAAAACATTAGAAGGGAAGGAAGAAGACACGTTTTAAAGTCTGGTCAGGACCTTTCCCTACCGTGAGCGCAGACCACGCGAACTGCAGTCTCTAACAAGGCACCGATAGTAAACACAGCATTCCTGTGTTGACGACACGGGCAGCGTCGCTGCTCCACCCCGCCGCTACGGTTCTCCTTGTTGACGCAGTCCTCGCCGGCCGGGCTCCCGGTAAGGTCGACTAACATCCTCTGTCAAAGATGCCGTCGTAGTCAGAGTGTTTAAAGCATGTTATAGTCTCAGAACGTTCAACAGTGTAGCATTAAGCTAACAGCCGATTGGCTGATAGCCACAAGCTAACGTATACCAGCCTGGTAAACACAGCGAGCTAACGCTGCAGCTGTCAGCTGCGCGGCTAACAGCCGACTGGCAGTAGGCCATAACTAGCACGCAAGCTAACCAGCCAACACCTGAACTGTATACAATGACATAACAAGCTACACTGCAGACAGGCTGCTGTCCCAATCCCTTCCCTAACAGGGAAAAGAAAAAGAGATGTCAGAACACAGTTTCAACGGTGATCCAGACACACACAGGTAGGGTTGCCACCCGTCCCGTAAAATACGGAATCGTCCCGTAATTGGAAACTAAAAGACGCGTTCCGTATTGAACTGATACAGGACGCCCTTTGTCCCGTATTTTAAGGTTGCCAGTTTAGTGAGAGAAATGAGCCAGCCGACCTACAAAAACAAGCAAAAGTGTGTCAAAAAGTTGCGGAAAATAAACAGACATGGCAACTCGGGTATAGTGGGCGTGCGCTCAGCAGCTCACCGACCAATGAGAATTAGCGCTTTCACGTTGCTAGGAAGAGTTCTGTGCCGTTGTGCCAATCAGAGAGTCTGTGCGCTGCGTGATTTATTTTCGAAGTTGCTTTGAAATGATTCTACAGCAGACACTACTCCACCGCGTCCTAAAAAGACAAAACGCCTCCAGAAGTACAGACCTGAGTGGGACGAGGCAAACCTCTGGTGTGATAGTCAGTGGAGATGTTTACAAAGCAAACTGTAAAGTATGTAGGTAGGTGTGTGTTTTCTGTGGCGCATTGTGGACTGACTGACATCAGACATATGTAGGTAGGTAGGTATGGGATATTACATTTGCCCTGGCAGCCATGAGTTTACTCTTCTTTGCACTTTATTTTTTATTAATCTTTTAATTTGTTTAAAGTGTTTCATTGTAATATAAATTGTCCTCTTTGAGTAAAAGTGTTCCCAGGCTTAGTTTTTACAGCACTTTATATGCATACAGTATTATGCTCAAGTTGAGGCTATAGTTCAGCCAATTTATTAAAACAATGTTAAATGCAAATAAAGCACTTTAAACTTTAAGTATGACTAAATGCTTTCTTGACTATATATAGTAACTGTTCCAAAATGCATAGATTTATATGTATTTTAGGGGTTTGGGGGGCTAGCTCTTTTTAATATAAATGTCATAGATTGTTTTATTTAGATTTCATAGATTTCTATGCATTTCAGGAGTTTGGGGGGCTGGCTCCCCAAAATAATTAAATAACATAACCCTAACCCTAACCCTAAAACCGAAATAAAGTAAAAAAAAATAAATAGTGACAAAATCCGTCCATTTTCGCCCAAAAAACCGCCCCATATCGATGATATGTGTCCCTTATTTCTACTGGTCAAAGGTGGCAACCCTACACACAGGGCCCTTTGAGCATGGAACTTCCGATAAAGAAGATCTTACGCCCACATTTCCTCGTTAGGGTAAACTTTCATTTGTATATGAAAGATGGGGCCTGCACAGGACAGAGAAGCATCCGCTCTAGAATCCTGGGATCACCAGAACCTAGCGCGGGCCACTAGATTAGTCATCATGGGCATCAGGCCAATATCCTCCGACCGCCGTGTTAAGCCGAGCAGAGGACCTTAGCCTGGGGTCGGCGTTTCGTAAATTGTTAGCTAACCCCCATAGCATCAACAACAACCAGAGGTCGCAAGCAAAACAGTACATACCCAACCTGGAACCCACCGCTTCTCACAACAGTCGGTGTGTCCTACAGTCCAGCTGTGTTGCCGGAGGGTCTTTTTTTTTTACTTTATTTTTTAGCGTTTATCGCTTTTCTGGTCAAGCATGACCGACAGATACAGGGTGAAACGGGATATAGAGCAGGGGAAGACATTCTGGCAAATGACGGCGGGTCCGGGAATCGAACTCGGAGTCCACCAGATCCGTGACGCAGCACGGTTTTCCCCGACGCAGAAATAGCGCCGAGATATGCGGTGAGCTACTGGAGCTCCCCTTTGCCGGAGGGTCTTACCCCATCCAGCCGCAGCAAGGAGGATTGTAGTTGGGAAGCATGTCAGCAGCGTGAGCTCCTAATACGAAAAAACCGGTGGAGGTGTAGAATGATCATCATCTTCCAGACACTCCAGTAACGAAGACAATATCGCCGTATTTTCTCGAAAATAGTGAGAGAGAAAATAAAGATATGATGTCAACGTATCTCTTGTTTTCCAACTTTCTTCTACTAACAACCTCGTCAAGTGGGGATCTACCGAAGGCACTTCCTTGTGGTGAAAGCGAAGAAGGAGGCGAGTAGGTGACCACACCCCTGCTTATGTAGGTAGGCGGATGGGGGTGTGGCCAGACGAATGTTGGGATATAAAGGTACATGTGGAATGTTTTATTCAGTGCGTGTGCACGAGCGAGGTATAGTGCAGTAGTGACGCTGAGCGAGATCCACTACGAAACAGAACCATTTGGTAGAGTGCCAGTGAACGGGTTAAAGATAAACAGATACCGATGTAGGCCAACCTACCTTATCACACAGGATGCGGTGGTGAGAACCATATCTACCACCAGTAATAGATCCGAGAGCAGAATGATGGACAGTAATGATAAACACTTGCCCTGAATATAGCTCCATTTAAGACAGAGGGCTTTTGGACATCCCATGTATTTGCAGTTGTCAATCCAAATTGGACTGTGAATGTGATATATCACAAGAAAGTACTAAACTATACTCTGAATGAACACAACACAACACCAGCAGTAACATCAGTTTGTAAATAAAGTACAAAGTACAAAGTAAAGTACAAAAACACAACAACACCGACCGCTCGTCACAGCATGGATATAATATCACACAATGCATCTTGAACCCTTGCACTGAAGAACCATATAAGTCTGTTTTGAAATTATTTGGACAGCCTATGTATTTGCAGTTGTGAAGTTAATCTAAATCACAGTGTGAATGTGATATATCACAAGATACTCAACCTCAACTTTCTTTAGCTATGAGTGAACACAACACTCTAACTTACCATCTTTAGATAATAAAGTACTCAGCATCTACTGTCTTTAACTATGAGTGAACACAACACTCTAACTTAGCATCTTTAGATAATAAAGTACTCAACCTCTACGGTCTTTAAACTATGAGTGAACACAACACTCTAACTTACCATCTTTAGATAATAAAGTACTCAACCTCTACTGTCTTTAAACTATGAATGAACACAACACTCTAACTTACCATCTTTAGTTAATAAAGTACTCAACCTCTACTGTCTTTAACTATGAGTGAACATAACACTCTGCAACTTGTTCCTGTTTGCGGACAACTCAGCCCTGCTGGTCTCTGACAAGAACAAGTTGCAGGTTGAAAAAACCCTCAGCTCGGAACTAGGCAAAATCTGCATATGGCTCGCTGATAACAAACTATCATTACACATGGGCAAAACAGAGTCCATTCTCTTCAAATAACAAACTCAGCAAGACCGACGGCTTCTCAGTTACAGTGGGTGACAATATTGTCACAAGGAAAGACCTACCTGGGTTCCATCCTAGAGGCAAATCTTTCCTGTGACAAAATGGCATCCAATGTAATAAAAAAAGTCAACCAACGAACTAGATTCTTGTACCGGATCTCCTCTCTGGTAAACAAGAATACCCTGAAGACTCTGGCAGGAGCACTCATTCAAGGGTACTACGACTATGCTTGCACCTCATGGTACCAAAGCACCTCAAAGGCGCTAAAAACAAGATTACAAACATCACAAAACAAACTGGTCAGACTACTACTTGACCTTACCCCCAGAACCCACCTCACCCCTGCCCACTTTGACAACCTAGGATGGCTTAGAGTAGACGACAGAGTACAGCAACTTGCAATGGGCCTGGTCTACAAGATACACTATACAACTAAGGTACCCATGTACATGTCGAAATACTTCCCAAAGGTCAGTGAATACCACAACCACTACACCAGAGGAAGCTCAACAAATCATGTTAAACCCAGATTCGGCTCAAACAAGGGACTAAACACGTTTCGCAATTATGCCACATCAATGTGGAACGCCCTACCCAAAGCTGTAAAGGAATGTGAATCCCTACCCACATTCAAAACCGCTCTTAAAGAGCACTTACGGGAGGCTGCAATTTGAAACTGGCCACCGTAAATGCCCAAACCCCCCACCACCTCCTAATAGACAGTCTCCTCCCCACCGCATGTATATATTCTCTCCCCGCCATATGTATATTTCTCTCCCACCCACCCACCCCCTCCAAATGTACAGTCTCCTCCCCACCGTATGTATATTTCTCTCCCACCCACCCACCCCCTCCTAATGTACAGTCCCCTCCCCATCATATGTATATACTCTGTCAGGATCTATGGGTAACAGTGCTGTATATTTGAATACCATTTATGTCACAAATGTATCAGTACTAAATACCTGTATGTCCCTATGCCATAAATGTCATGTATGTTGTGTATGTCATAAATGTCGATATGAATTGAAAATGGGGGACCCTGATGTAAACAAGACAAACGTCTTTCTCTGGTCTGCATCCCCTTAACAATTGTGTGTATTGAGCCGTACTGTATTGTACCCATTCTGCAATCTGTTAAATAAAGTTTTCATTCATTCATTCATTCATTCATTCATTCATTCATTCATTCATTCATTCATTCATTCACTCACTCACTCACTCTAACTTACCATCTTTAGATAATAAAGTACTCAACCTCTACTGTCTTTAACTATGAGTGAACACAACACTCTAACTTAGCATCTTTAGATAATAAAGTACTCAACCTCTACTGTCTTTAACTATGAAGGAACACAACACTCTAACTTACCATCTTTAGATAATAAAGTACTCAACCTCTACTGTCTTTAACTATGAAGGAACACAACACTCTAACTTACCATCTTTATGTAGACACCTGAATATGTCTAAGAATAATTCAATGTGTCTAACGTTAATTCCTTGCATTCTCTGTGTTCGCGATGACGTTGTGTAACTTGCTACCGCTCTTGATCCTCCCTATCCTAACATTGACACTTAACTTGCTGACCTCTCTTGATCCTCCCTATCCTAACATTGACACTTAATAGTGGGACATGATACAGGTACCGCCAGGGGGAGCTGGTGGCGACGTTGGGCAGGGAGACACAGGTGAAGAAGGATGGGCTCAGGGCGCGGCGCCGGCGGAGGAACTTCTTCTTCATCGTTATCCAGAGAAGGAAGAGGTCGCATGGAGCTGGAGCTCCGGACATCAAGCATGCAAGATATAAACCCAGTTACGAAGCGGGTTAGTAATGAGTATGCAATAGCTTAGCTTTTAGTTAATGCTAAAGAGACATTGCGAACAAAGAAGCAGACGAGCTACTGCCGAAGAGTGTGGTAGATATTGCCTACATTGCGTTTTAGCTGAAGTATAGGCGTCATGACAGGGGGTCGTCCCGACCCACAGCTTAGCTTCAGTTAGGCTAGCACCACAGTTTAGCCCAGCAGCGGACGTCACTGCACTGCACGCCCCTCCAGCCCCTCCGAGCCGTTACTCCAGCAGTCACCTGCCCAACGTCTACCCAGCCCCGCCGCCTGCTATCACGGGACCTCTCGACGGCCATCTCACCACACGGACGTTCGGTGGTGAGAGCAGGCCCGCCACTTGGTTAAGTACACTCAAGCCAGTTACAGCGAGCGCTCCGAGTGCTGAAACTTTATCGGTAGACATTCTCTCTGTGCGGCGCGGGCCCTTTAAGGGCGAAGAGAAGCAGTGCTTTGAACTGACGCTGGTAACAGTGTTTAGGGGCGCCCCGATTTTTATTATTTTGGGGAAAGCCGGCTATAGATAGGACTTTTATTTTCAACGTGGGCCCACTGTCATTTTGGTTGAATGTGATGATAATGTGTGTTCTTTTATAAAATTCCCATTGAATAGCTCCTGTATCCCTCTCCCTCTTCCTCCCCTCTCTCCCCACCTACGGGGAAGCGAACCAGTATCTAAACCCTTAAAGGGACGGGTTTATCACTGTGTCTAGCCCAGTGTGGGAAGAACTTTAGTCCTTACTGTAGAGCGAGAGCACTAGGTGCCCAGTGCAGAAAGAGCTTTCATTCCTGTGTAAATCCTTGTAAAATGAATAAGACTTTCAGTAAAAGAGAGCTCAATGGGACCACTGTGTGCGTGTCTGTTAATGTGCATTCTATCTAACCCTTTCCTTTCCGGGTAATGCTCATTACAGTTTAACCCTTTCTCTACCCCCTGCCTATAGTTCATTGGGAAAGGTCTCTACTCGCCAATCAGGAAGGGTACTGCTTTGGGGAGCGAATATATCATCCATCATTACTGCCATCGGGTGTGGGAGGGCACAGGAAGGATTGGGGGAAGTGTGGGTGTGTGGGGAGCTACTGCTGATCGGCCTGGAGGGCAAGAAGGACCAGCGCACCATCCCTAGGTTAGTGAATCCTAGGCCCCATCCACTCTCGCTGCTCAACCTCCACTTCAATACTCCTGGCCTACAGTCGGGGACTCAGCCGGACCCAGCTCTGCTGCGTTCTCACTACCAGGTGGCCGTGTACATTCACTCCCATAAAGCAGGGATAATCCACCCTGCTACATTTAGTTAATAAAGTACTCAACCTCTACTGTCTTTAACTATGAGTGAACACAACACTCTAAATTAACTATCTTTAGATAATAAAGTTTGAGAATATTCCTCTGAAAACGTAAAACAGTTATATGGTTCTTTGTCTGAGGTACTAAAGCCAATTTGGAGAGAGCAAAGCAGGCCCAACTGATTCCATATTAGTATAAAAGTAGGAAGCAGACATAGATCCTGGTAATGGCACCGCTTTGTTCCAAGGTCCGACTGCGGTGATAAAGCATGGTCTTCCTCAAACACTGCAGCAGACTGGCAGAGAGAGAGAGAGAGAGAGAGAGAGAGAGAGAGAGAGAGAGAGAGAGAGAGAGAGAGAGATGGCGAGACACACAGGGAGAGATGCCAGAAACGTCCCTACTATGGCGTTGATGGTTAATGTGGGAAGGTCTCTGTTCCCCGTCTGGCCCACGTCTACTCTCATCACGTCACTCAGTGGATGAACCCACTGTAAACAGCAGCTCCTTGCTGGGGGGGAGAGAGGCAGGAGGAGGGGGGTGGGGGTGCTGGGGAAGAAACCCTGGCTGAGATGAGCGGTGAGGGGGTCCGAGAGGCTTGGATCAGGGCTGGGGAGGGAGGAAGGGGAGGGGGGGGGGTGCTTTTGTCACCCGTTGTCGACCACGACGGCTCACCTATTGAGGCCCGGGCCTAAGATATGTAAAGCAGCAAGCGTTTCAAAGCCTTGCCTCCACTGTGGAAACAACACAAAGACAAAGAAATCAAATTAAAGTCTGGAAAAAGGATCACGTAACGGGAGGGACGGGAGAAGAGAGAGAGAGAGAGCGGGGGCCTGACGGGAACCGTGTGGTGGAATCCAACAAGCTTTGATAAATGAATTCCAAAAAAAGGAATCGATATAAAAAGAAGCGGCCTGTGGGGGGGCTGGAGGGAGCTCACTGTGTGCTTGTTTGCCCAGAGTGGCATTTTCTCTTTCTTTTTCTGTTTTCTCTTTTTTTCACTGAGCTTGGCAAAGGTCCTACGCAGCGTCCCGCCCTGCATTGAGAGGCAGGCCCAGGCTTGCCCCGTCCAAGGTCAGAGTACGACGGCCAAGAACACACACGGCTCAGCCCGCGCCCAGCTGCCACGGCCTTGTTTATGTTTGTCTTCTCTCCCTCCTCCTCCTCCTCCTCCTCCTCCTCCTCTCCGGCTCCACGGGGGAGGTGCTAAGCGGCTCTCTCTGGAGGGTACAGCAGCGCACGCAGCAGGTGTCAGGTGACCAGGCCTCCTCCTCCTCCTCCTCCTCCTCCTCTAGAGGTATGTGTGGCCAAGGTGTGTCGCCTCCTCGGCCGCTCGTCACCACAACAGCTTCCCTGCGTGTCTCTCGCGTCTGTTGTTGCTCATGTTCCAGTTTTACTTTCTTTTTTATTTAAGAAATTACAAAAAGAGATACAAAAATGAATACAAAAAGAAATACAAATATAAATACAAAAAGAAATACAACAAATAAATAAAAAAACAAAAAGGAAATTTTGCACCTATTTTTTTTTAATCAAAATAGATTTATGTTCTTTTATCACATACTGTCTTGCGCTGATCATCACCTATACACCAGTATCTGTACCTACAATGACAAAAAAGTTGTTTTGTAGGTATTCTTAATGGTATTTTAGCGTTTTTCCTGAAAAATTATCAAATAATAATAATAATAATAATAACTTAAATTTATATAGCGCCTTTCAGGAGACCCAAGGCGCTTAACAGCTAAGGGAGGGGGACAGGGAACAACATAACAACAAAATATGAATCAAAAGGAAAGAAAAGAAAGAAAACGAAAGAAAAAGGGGAAATCAGGCAGAGTCATTTACAAATTTGGTGAAAAGGTGGGTTTTGAGTTGGGATTTGAAAGAGTGCAGGGATGTAGCACTACGGATGTTTGGAGGGAGTGAGTTCCAGAGGGTGGGTGCGGCCACAGAGAAGGCTCTGGGACCAACAGTCTGCATGTTGGTGGTGGGGATGGAGAGGAGACCGGAGTCAGAGGACCGCAGCCTCCGGGGTGGAATGTAGGGATGGAGGAGGTCCGCTAGGTACCGGGGGGCAAGGGAGTGAAGGGCTTTGTAGGTGATGAGGAGGATCTTGAAATTGATGCGGGACTTGACTGGAAGCCAGTGGAGGTGGCTGAGGGTGGGGGTGATGTGGTGCCAGGACTTGGTGCGAGTGAGAACTCTGGCAGCAGAATTTTTGACATATTGTAGCCGTGTTCAGGGCATTACTGGGTAGCCCTATTAGGACAGAGTTTGCATAGTCCAGACGGGAGGTGACGAAAGCGTGGATGAGAGTCTTTGCTACGGAGTCGGGGAGAGATGGCTGGAGTCGGGAAATGTTCCTGAGATGGAAAAAGGCTGATTTGGTTATTGTTTTGATGTGGGAATGAAAGGAGAGGGTGGAGTCCAGTATGATGCCCAGGTTGCGAACTTCTGGGGAAGGGTGGATTAGGCAGCCGTCCACTTCAAGGAGGAGGTCTCTACATTTACATTTACATTTAGTCATTTAGCTGACGCTTTTATCCAAAGCGACTTACAAGTTCTGTACGACAAGCCATCAGGAAGGGCACAACTCTATCAGCTGAGCAACTATGTTCATCAAAGTGTTGAGTGCTACAGTGTAGGTTAGTTTATTAGGACAAGTGCATGACAGTACGGTTAGTTAGGGTTAGATTTTTTTTTTTATAGTTTTTTTTTTTTTTTTTATTCAGATAATGGTTGAAGAAGTGCGTCTTTAGTCGACGGCGAAAGATTGGACGTGATTCGGCTGTCCTAACTGGGGTGGGTAGTTCATTCCACCATTGTGGGGCAAGGACTGAGAATAGGCGACTTCTCTTTGATGACCCTCCCGGAGCTTGGATAGGAGTAGGTCTGAGGCGGCCAGAAGATGCAGAGCGTAGGGGTCTTGAGGGTGTGTAGTTAGAGACCATTGACCGGAGGTAGGCGGGAGCGGTTCCCTTTGCCGCACGGTATGCTAGGTCGAGGGCCTTGAAGCGGATTCGTGCAGCAATGGGGAGCCAGTGCAGGTCCCTAAGAAGTGGGGTGACATGGGCCGACTTCGGTAGGTTTGAGATCAGGCGGGCCGCTGCGTTCTGAATGAGTTGAAGAGGCTTAGTGGCAGTGGCCGGGAGGCCAGCGAGCAGTGCATTGCAGTAGTCGAGGCGGGAGATGACTGTCGATTGGACGAGGAGTTGGGTGGCTTTTTTTGTCAGGAAGGGGCGGATCCTTCTGACGTTGCTCAGGAGGAATCGGCAGGTTCTGGTCGTCGCTGCGATGTGAGCAGAGAAGTTCAAACTGGTCGTCGAGGACAACACCAAGGTTCTTGGCGGTCGGGGACGCAGTCACAGCTGCATTCTCGACTGTGATTGAAAGGTCGGTTAGGGGGGAGGATTTGGCCGGCAGGTGGAGCAATTCTGTTTTGCTTAGGTTCAGTTTGAGGTGGTTGGACGTCATCCAGGCGGAGATGTCGGACAGACAGGCCGAGATCCGCTCAGAGACGTGGATATCTGAGGGAGGGAAGGAGAGGAAGAGTTGAGTATCGTCGGCATAACAATGGTAGGAGAAGCCATGAGACGTGATAATGTTACCCAGTGATTTAGTGTAGAGGGAGAAGAGAAGGGGTCCTAAAACCGAGCCCTGGGGGACACCCGTCCGCAGGGGGCGGGTGGCCGACAGGGTCCCTCTCCATGACACTTGGTAGGAGCGGTCATTGAGGTATGATGACAGCCATGTCAGCGCAGAGCCAGCCACTCCCATTCCTGCGAGGGCCGCAAGGAGGATCTGGTGGTTGACTGTGTCGAAGGCTGCAGATAGATCTAGGAGAATCAGGACAGAGGAGAGGCCTTTCGCTTTTGCTAAATGAAGTGCCTCTGTGACCGCAATGAGGGCTGTCTCTGTGGAGTGACCAGTCCTGAAGCCTGACTGATTAGGGTCTAGGAGGTCATTCTGTAAGAGATAAGCAGTAAGTTGGTTGGATACAGCACGTTCAAGTGTTTTAGAAAGGAAGGAGAGAAGAGAGACAGGACGGTAGTTGCCTATGATGGTAGGGTTCAGGGTTGGTTTTTTTATGAGCGGCGTGACTCTGGCTTGTTTTAGGGAGGTGGGGACCACCCCCGAGTTGAGTGAGGAGTTGATGGTTGCAGTTAGGAATGGGAGGATGTCTGGTGCTATGGTCTGGAGGAGTGGGGAGGGTAGCTGGTCCAGCTGGCAAGTAGTCGGACGGTTCGACGTTACCAGTGTCAGGGTCTCTGCTTCTGTAATGGGAGAGAAAGATGACAGAGTGAAGGATGAGGTTCTCGATTCAGCATTTGGAATGGGTGGGGGTTGGGAGAAGGAGCTGCGGATGTTCTCCACTTTTTCCTCAAAGAAGATCGCAAAGTCTTCGGCAGAGAAAGATGAGGGAGGGGGGGGGTGGGGGGGGAGTGAGGAGGGAGGACATGGTAGCATGCAGTTTGCGAAGATTCTTGGCAGAGGCCTCGATCCTATGGTGGAAGAAAGAAGCTTTGGCATTAGTGATGGTTTTGGAGAATGTTAACAAGAGGTTGTGATATGTGTCGATGTCAGCAGTGAGGCGTGACTTTCTATACTTCCTTTCAGCTGCTCTCAGGACCTGTCTTTGTTCTCTCACTGGATCTGTCAGCCATGGACTGGGTGGGGAACGGCGGGCAGGTTTCTCAACGAGGGGACAGAGCTTGTTGAAGGAGGTTGCAAGGGCTGAAAGGAGGGTGGAGGTTGCCATCTCTGTGGAGAGAGCAGAGAAGGTGTCACTCAAAGGTAGAGCCGATAGTATGTCAGAGGAGAGGGTGGAGGGGGATAGGGAGGGCAGGTTGCGTCTGAGTGAGACTGTTTGAGTTGGGGTGAAGACCTTTCGGTTAAGCATGAGAGTTAGTGAGAAGGATATGAAGGAATGGTCAGATACATGTAGGGGAGTTACCGTGGTGTTAATGATGCTGGAGTTACGGGAAAATATGAGATCCAAGGAGTTGCCTGCTTTGTGGGTGGGAGGCATGGCAGTGGGAGTCAGGTCAAACGATTGTAGGAGGGAGACTACTATGACTGACTGAGATGAGTCAGGCAGGTTGAAGTCGCCCAATAGGAGGAGAGGGGTACCATCTTCCGGTAAGGAGCTAAGAAGCATGTCCAGCTCATCTGTGAAGTGATCGAGTGTACCTGGAGGGCGGTAGAGTGTAACAATGGTGAGATTGAAAGGATTAGAGACAGATACTGCATGATATTCGAGAGAGGAGAGTGACAGTTCTGGGAGTGGTGTTACGTTTGTAGCCCATGAAGGAGATGTCATGAGGCCAGTGCCTCCACCCCGTCTAGAAGGTCGAGGTGTGTGAGTGAAGTTATAGTTTGTAGATAATGCTGCAGGTGTTGATGAGTTATTGGGGGTTATCCAGGTCTCAGTTAGAGCCAGGAGCTGCAGATTTAGACTATGGGCGTAGGCAGTAATGAAGTCAGCTTTCTTGACTGCTGATTGACAATTCCATAAGCCTCCCCGTACTGTGACAGGTGTATTAGTGGCTGTAGGAGGGTAGGAGAGATTAGCCGGGTTGCTAGCAAACTGCCGTGGGTGGGTTAAATCTGTTCTAGAGGAGCAGATTGTGGATATAGGTATGAGACACATTGTCTTGTCAAGAGTGGCAGGGAGGAAGTAGAGAAATAGCAGAGTGGGAGGGAAAGGATTTTTCAGAGTGGAGTGTAAGATAGGACTAGGGTGTACTTAGCACTAGGTGGATCGGTGGATCCCTCGGCGAAGAACTCCAGGAAAACTCCTCCTCTTTGTCCCTCTTCGTTTCTCGCCGCTTCGCTGACGCTACACCAGCAAGCCTTTAAATCTCTATCACTAATTAGTGCTGTCTTAACACCTGGCCCTTAATGGGGGCACTTAACAAAACAAAATGGCCATTTTAAACACGCCCCTTTAATCAAGTCAGCTGGTTCCTCACTTTTAAGATTCACTAATAAACTTAAAATGTCTCTAACCTTCCGGAGCAGTGACTGCTTGGCCACAACCATGAGCTCAGTTTTCTTGCTATTTAGCTTCAGGAAATTGGATGACATCCAGGCCTTGATGTCAAGGAGACAGTTGACGAGGTGCTGTGGGGGGAGAGGAGTGGAGGGTGAGGTGCTGATGTAGAGCTGAGTGTCATCAGCGTAGGAGTGGAAATTGAGACCATGTTTCAATGATGATGTGACCAAGGGGGAGCATGTAGATTGTGAAGAGGAGTGGACCAAGAACGGAGCCCTGCAGCACACGTTGGTTGACTGGGGCAGGGGTGGAGGTGGAGTTGCAGATGGAGATGAACTGTTTTCGGTCAGTGAGGTAGGACTAGAAACAGGTGAGAGCAGTCCCAGTAACACCCAGGTGGTCAGAGAGGCGGTTGAGGAGAATGGAATGGGAGACCGTGTCAAAGGCCGCAGATAGATCCAGGAGGATGAGGAGGCTGATGTGACCGGAGTCGGAGGCATTGAGGAGGTCGTTGGTGACCTTGGTGAGGGCAGTCTCGGTGCTGTGGTGTTTCCTGAAGCCAGATTGAAAGGGTTCATAGAGCTCATGGTTGGACAGGTGTTGGTGCAGTTGGGCGGCCACTGCTCTTTCCAGGATCTTGCTCAGGAAAGGAAGGTTGGAGATCGGCCGGTAATTCCCAAGGTCAAAATAAATTTGACGAGTCATCCTACAGGGGCGTATACTAATTTTGCATCAAATGAAATGCTCTCTAGAATGACATTTACAGCACATTGTAGCTAGCACATGGTCACCTCCAATGTACAGTTTCCCCCCCACCCCCCCACCCCACCTACCCAACCCCCCCCTTCCACCCCACCTACCCAACCTCCTCCAATGTACAGTTTCCTCGTCAAATGTATATACTCTCTTTTTTAGACTATTTTTGTATCACAAACAGTACTGTATTTGTACATCTGGTATGTCATAAATGTATAGCTGTAGCAGTACTGTCTATCTGTATGTCATGTATGTCATGTTATGATGAATTGAAAATGGGGGACCCTGATGTAAACAAGACGAAAGTCTTTCTCTGGTCTGCATCCCCTTAACAATTGTGTGTATTGAGCTGTACTGTATTGTACCCATTCTGCAATCTGTTAATAAAATCAATCAATCAATCAATCAATGGCCTCCATAACTAAATTGAACAAATGACTCAAATTACTCTTCCTAATTTATGCAAATGACATGTCGTCAGCCTGTGACTGCAACTTGTTCCTGTTTGCGGACGACTCAGCCCTGCTGGTCTCTGACAAGAACAAATTGCAGGTTGAAAAAACCCTCAGCACGGAACTAGGCAAAATCTGCATATGGCTCGCTGATAACAAACTATCATTACACATGGGCAAAACAGAGTCCATTCTCTTCGGTTCAAATAACAAACTCAGCAAGACTGACGGATTCTCAGTTACAGTGGGTGACAATATTGTCACAAGGAAAGACGAAATTACCTACCTGGGTTCCATCCTAGAGGCAAATCTTTCCTGTGACAAAATGGCATCCAATGTAATAAAAAAAGTCAACCAACGAACTAGATTCTTGTACCGGATCTCCTCTCTGGTAAACAAGAATACCCTGAAGACTCTGGCAGGAGCACTCATTCAAGGGTACTATGACTATGCGTGCACCTCATGGTACCAAAGCACCTCAAAGGCGCTTAAAACAAAATTACAAACATCACAAAACAAACTGGTCAGACTACTACTTGACCTGAACCCCAGAACCCACCTCACCCCTGCCCACTTTGCCAACCTAGGATGGCTTAGAGTAGACGACAGAGTACAGCAACTTGCAATGGGCCTGGTCTACAAGATACACTATACGACCGGGGTGCCCATGTACATGTCAAAATACTTCCCAAAGGTCAGTGAATACCACAACCACTACACCAGAGGAAGCTCAACAAATCATGTTAAACCCAGATTCGGCTCAAACAAGGGACTAAACACGTTTCGCAATTATGCCACAACAATGTGGAACGCCCTACCCAAAGCTGTAAAGGAATGTGAATCCCTGCCCACATTCAAAACCGCTCTTAAAGAGCACCTACGGGAGGCTGCAATTCGAAACTGGCCACCGTAAATGCCCAAAACCCCCACCACCTCCTAATAGACAGTCTCCTCACCACCGCATGTATATATTCCCTCCCCGCCGTATGTATATTTCCCTCCCACCCACCCACCCCCTCCTAATGTACAGTTCCCTCCCCATCATATGTATATACTCTGTCAGGATCTAGGGGTAACAGTACTGTATATTTGAATACCGTTATGTCACAAATGTATCAGTACTAAATACCTATATGTCCCTATGCCATAAATGTCATGTATGTTGTGTATGTCATAAATGTCTATATGAATTGAAAATGGGGGACCCTGATGGAAACAAGACAAACGTCTTTCTCAGGTCTGCATCCCCTTAACAATTGTATGTATTGAGCCGTACTGTATTGTACCCATTCTGCAATCTGTTAAATAAAGTTTTCATTCATTCATTCATTCAATGTTAGCTTGCTAGCTAACGTTACTAATGTTGCATAATGTTGCTAACGTACATTGTTAACATTAGCTTGCTAGATAATGGGTTGACCATAATGCACATTCAGCGCTATTGGCTACTGTAAACACCAATCAATATTCATGACAAGTCCCTCCCTAGCTTCCTGTTTTTACTGGAAACGCATAAATAATGAATCAAATAGCATTCTGCTAGCCATTTCGCGGGGACTTTAAAATACCTTTTGCCATATGTCTTAATGTCATGAAATGAGAAGAGAATTAGTGGCTGTGTTTGAGTGGAGACAATGGCTGTAATGGCGGTGTGACGTGCTGGTAGACAGGAGGGTAAGATGAGAACATGATAGGCTATTGTCTCCATCTTGATTTGCTCGCCAGGCTGAGTGACTCAGCTGTTACCTGGACAGCACAACACACTAACAGAGCTGCGGAAAACAAGGGAAGATCACAGTAGAGATGGACTGTGGGTAAATAGATCAGAATATGTCTCCTGGAATCACAGTTGATATGATGGTATGATTTGAAAAAGTTGATGTGATGGTATGATTTTTATTGATACTTTTTACATTATGGTATGTTTTTTATTAATTTCATATGATGTTATGATTTTATATGGTGTTATGATTTGATACATTTTATATGATGTTGTGATTTGACACATTTTACACAATGTTATGGTTTTATATGATGGTATGATGTGATGCATTTATGATTTTTATTTATCCTTTATTTATCCAGGAATGTCCCATTGAGATACAAGATATCTTCTTCCAGGGAGTCCTGAATCATGATAGTATGATTTGATGCATTTGAAATGATGCTCTGATTTGATACATTTCATATGATGCTCTGATTTGATACATTTCATATGATGCTCTGATTTGATACATTTCATATGATGCTCTGATTTGATACATTTTATATGATGCTCTGATTTGATACATTTCATATGATGCTCTTATTTGATACATTTCATATGATGCTCTGATTTGATAAATGTATATGATGTTGTGATTGTATACATTTATATGATGTTATGATTTGATACATGTTATATGATGGTAGGATTTTATGAATTTATGATGGTATGATTTGATACATTTGATATTATAGTATGATTTGTGTGCAAGATACACAAATACCACAGGTAGTACTAAACACACATTTCTAAAATAAAGTTGTATTATATTGTATGATATTATTTCTACCTTCATCTTTGTCCATACACTGCCACTGATTACTTATTATTATTATTATTATTATTATTATTATTATTATTATTATTATTATTATTATTATTATTATTATTATTATTATTATTATTATTATTATTATTATTATTATTATTATTATTATATTTTTATATATTTTAGGGCTGGTGTATTACAGTACAGTGACGGCAGGTAATATTGGGGAGAAGCAACAAAGGTCTACAGGCTGGATCTGAACTCATGATGTTGTGATGATGAGGTAACATTACACTGTAGGTCTTAGTTTGGTAACATTATACTGTAGGTCTTAGTTTGGTTATGAGGTAACATTACACTGTAGGTCTTAGTTTGGTAACATTATACTGTAGGTCTTAGTTTGGTAACATTATACTGTAGGTCTTTGTTTGGTAACATTATACTGTAGGTCTTTGTTTGGTAACATTACACTGTAGGTCTTAGTTTGGTAACATACTGTATATCTTAGTTTGGTAACATTATACTTATATCTTAGTTTGGTAACATTACACTGTAGGTCTTAGTTTGGTAACATTATACTGTAGGTCTTTGTTTGGTAACATTATACTGTAGGTCTTAGTTTGGTAACATTATACTGTAGGTCTTAGTTTGGTAACATTATACTGTATGTCTTAGTTTGGTAACATTATACTGTAGGTCTTAGTTTGGTTATGAGGTAACATTACACTGTAGGTCTTTGTTTGGTAACATTATACTGTAGGTCTTAGTTTGGTTATGATGGTTATCTTTTTACCAGTCTGTTGTGGCCAGCATCCTCTTCTATGCTGTGGCATGCTCGGGAGGCTACATCAACTCAAGGGACACCAACAAGCTCAACAAGCTGGTGAGGAAGGCTAGCTCCGTGGTGGGAGTCGAGCTACCTAGACTTGAGGTGATGGTAGAGAGGGGGATGATAAGGAAGCTGGATGCCATCATGGAGAACCCCTACCACCCCCTCTACGACGAGCTAGTCAAGATGAGAAGCTCGTTCAGCCACAGACTCATCCCCCCCCGACACTCAACTAACCGCCTCGGACAGTCCTTCATACCAGCGGCCATCAGGCTCCACAACAGTGGGCAGCGACTAGCAGCCTCCAGGCCCCACAACAGGGGGCAGCGACTGCTACCAGACATTGACCTGGGACTTATAGGAACCCAAGGGGGACAAAGTAGACTACCCTGGTACTTTGATTAATGTATACTCAGTAGATAGTAAATTATTATAACACTACCTCTTGCATACTGCACCTCATGTGACACTGTGAATAATGTGAATATTCCTCAGCTAGTCAGATAGTAAATTATATTGACCATATTGATCAAATTGTTTACACTGCCTGTGTTGTCTTTTACTACCTGTATACTGTTGTTTTACTACCTGTACCCCTCCCCCCCTCCCCCCCATGCTGCTATGATGCCTGAATTTCCCCAAGGGGATCAATAAAGGAATATCTTATCTTATCTTATCTTAGGTAACATACTGTATATCTTAGTTTGGTAACATTATACTGTAGGTCTTAGTTTGGTAACATTATACTGTAGGTCTTAGTTTGGTAACATTATACTGTAGGTCTTAGTTTGGTAACATTATACTGTAGGTCTTAGTTTGGTAACATTATACTGTATATCTTAGTTTGGTAACATTATACTGTAGGTCTTAGTTTGGTAACATTATACTGTAGGTCTTAGTTTGGTAACATTATACTGTATATCTTAGTTTGGTAACATTATACTGTATATCTTAGTTTGGTAACATTATACTGTAGGTCTTAGTTTGGTAACATTATACTGTAGGTCTTAGTTTGGTAACATTATACTGTATATCTTAGTTTGGTAACATTATACTGTAGGTCTTAGTTTGGTAACATTATACTGTATATCTTAGTTTGGTAACATTATACTGTAGGTCTTAGTTTGGTAACATTATACTGTAGGTCTTAGTTTGGTAACATTATACTGTATATCTTAGTTTGGTAACATTATACTGTAGGTCTTAGTTTGGTAATATTATACTGTAGGTCTTAGTTTGGTAACATTATACTGGAAGTCTTAGTTTGGTAACATTATACTGTAGGTCTTAGTTTGGTTATGAGGTAACATACTGTATATCTTAGTTTGGTTATGAGGTAACATACTGTATATCTTAGTTTGGTTATGAGGTAACATACTGTATATCTTAGTTTGGTTATGAGGTAACATTATACTGTAGGTCTTAGTTTGGTAACATTATACTGTATCTTAGTTTGGTAACATTATACTGTAGGTCTTAGTTTGGTAACATTATACTGTAGGTCTTAGTTTGGTTATGAGGTAACATTATACTGTATCTTAGTTTGGTAACAGTATACTGTAGGTCTTAGTTTGGTTATGAGGTAACATTATACTGTATTAAACTGTTAAACCGACAGCATTGCCTTGGCTCGGGCTGATCGCTATACTACCGTAATTCCTCTAATAGTAATAATAATAACCTGTATTCTATAAAAATCCGGGTCTCTATTAATATCCGGGTGCGCTGTTGAGCTAAGCAATTATAAGCCGGCCTCCTAATACAAACCGGGTTACTAATATACGTGTGAGCGAACCTCTCCTTACTTCCGTATGGAACACGGGTCGCGCGCAGCACGTAACACAACAACAACAGAGCTGAAAGCAGCTGACGGTAAAAGAGCACGTTGCTACCTACAGTACCCGGAGCTGCTAACTGGCTAACGCTATGAGAGCCAACGTTGCCACCCACAGCACCCGGAGCTGCTAACTGGCTAACGCTATGAGAGCCAACGTTGCCACCCACAGCACCCGGAGCTGCTAACTGGCTAACGCTATGAGAGCCAACGTTGCCACCCACAGCACCCGGAGCTGCTAACTGGCTAACGCTACGAGAGCCAACGTTGCCACCCACAGCACCCGGAGCTGCTAACTGGCTAACGCTATGAGAGCCAACGTTGCCACCCACAGCACCCGGAGCTGCTAACTGGCTAACGCTATGAGAGCCAACGTTGCCACCCACAGCACCCGGAGCTGCTAACTGGCTAACGCTATGAGAGCCAACGTTGCCACCCACAGCACCCGGAGCTGCTAACTGGCTAACGCTACGAGAGCCAACGTTGCCACCCACAGCACCCAGAGCTGCTAACTGGCTAACGCTACGAGAGCCAACGTTGCCACCCACAGCACCCGGAGCTGCTAACTGGCTAACGCTATGAGAGCCAACGTTGCCACCCACAGCACCCGGAGCTGCTAACTGGCTAACGCTATGAGAGCCAACGTTGCTACCTACAGTACCCGGAGCTGCTAACTGGCTAACGCTATGAGAGCTAACGTTGCTACCTACAGTACCCGGAGCTGCTAACTGGCTAACGCTATGAGAGCTAACGTTGCTACCTACAGTACCCGGAGCTGCTAACTGGCTAACGTTATGAGAGCTAACGTTGCTACCTACATTACCCGGAGCTGCTAACTGGCTAACGCTATGAGAGCTAACGTTGCTACCTACAGTACCCGGAGCTGCTAACTGGCTAACGTTATGAGAGCTAACGTTGCTACCTACAGTACCCAGAGTTGCTAACTGGCTAACGTTGCTACCTACAGTACCCGGAGCTGCTAACTGGCTAACATTATGAGAGCTAACGTTGCTACCTACAGTACCCGGAGCTGCTAAGGTAAAGTTACTTGATTTCACTTTGAAAACGTTGAAATGACCAGTGACCACCTGTAATTGCACTGTGTACTATTTCATACAGTACTTGGTTTCAATAAATGAACCCAGTACATTTTACTGGGTTCAAACTGACACAAAATGTTGATTTATTCATTATGATCAGTTTGAAAATTAGAAATATAGGCCTCTCTCTTATACATGCCTCCTCCTAATACAAGCCTGGTACCCGCTACAGTTGAAACAAATACAAGCCGGGGTTACTATTAGAGGAATTACGGTAACTTGTTTGGCTGAGTTAGGGGGAGGGGAGCCGTGGGTGGGTCCTGGGCGTTGTGGACAGCGACCCCTACAGTTCGGTCGGGGCGCCTGCACAGCGAGGGTAGGATCTGGAGAAAGGTAGTGTGACCGCAACAACCAGGAAGGGGGTTGGGAATTGGCATAACGACTAACAGTGGGATGGGAGAAAAATCGGAAAAAGGAGGGGGAAAAAGATAATAAAAATAAAAATAAAAAAAACTGTTAAACCGAGGTCCTGACTGAAGTCGGTTGTTAAAGAACCCGGGCGTCTGTCGCAAAGAGTAGCGGGTTCCCCGGCATTCCTGGCCAAATTCCCAATCAGGTCTCTGACACCAAGGCCACCTAATCATCCCTCTGTAGTGATCCTAATGGTACATAATTCACCCACGGAACTATTGTTAGGAACATTCTAGAACATTAGTTCCGCCCGAACATTCTGGAACGTTTGTGATGATGTCATGGCAGTACATTCTAGAACCTTAGTTCTGCCCGAACATTCTGAAACGTTTGTGATGATGTCATGGCAGAACATTCTAGAACATTAGGTCCGCCTGAACATTCTGGAACGTTTGTGATGATGTCATGGCAGAACATTCTAGAACCTTAGGTCTGCCCGAACATTCTGGAACGTTTGTGATGATGTCATGGCAGAACATTCTAGAACCTTAGTTTTGCCCGAACATTCTGGAACGTTTGTGATGATGTCATGGCAGAACATTCTAGAACCTTAGTTCTGCCTGAACATTCTGGAACGTTGGTGATGATGTCATAGTAGCTCATGCTGGAACGTTGGTGATGATGTCATAGTAAAACCTTCTAGAACCTCTAACATTCTTATTTACCACCGGCATTCTGTTTAGCTTTCTAGTAACGCGTTGTATCTTGTAGTTGTGCTGATAAATATTAAAGGTGGTACCTTCGGCTTCGTGACACCGCCTCAGACTCCCGTCTCTCAGCACCACACTGGTGACCCCGACAAAGTTCTCGCTGAAGACCAAACCAAACATGGCAAACGCCGGTTTCCTCAGACTGCCAGAATTTATATCCCCTTAATTGGCTGATATCAATCCATGTCTCCTGAGCCGTTCAGCCATTGTGTAGTGTGACGTGTGCCTGGTGCCAGTGTATGGCAGCCATTGAGAAAAGCACTATATACAATTTAATGATCATTCATTCATCCATTCACTGTAGTTCTTAGTTTGGTAACATTATACTGTAGGTCTCTTAGTTTGATTATGTGATTATGAGGTAACATTATACTGTAGGTTTTAGGCGGCATGGTGATGTAGTGGTTAACACTGTCACCTCACAGCTAGAAGGTCCTGGGTCCTGGGACATTTTTTAAGTGCATTTTATTTGACAGGACAGTTTTGTAAATTGGGAGAGAGAGAGATGGGGAGGACACGCAACACATGTCCTGGGCCGGATTTGAACCCAGGACGATTACGCTACAAGCGTATATACCTGGTGCGCCACCGGGGCGCCCCAATCTTCCAGGTCTTTCTGTGTGGAGTTTGCATGTTCTCCCCATTCTCGCAAGGGTTTCTGCTCCCGATAAGATAAACCCAATGGAAAAACATGCACAACAGATCACTAACGCTGTCGCGTCCCTGACGAAGACGGACAGGAGCACTTGGATTGGTCCCCGGGCGCGGCACACGCTGCAGCCCTTGTCTGCGCCCGGCTGCCCTTTGGTGGAAGGACGACGGGATGGGTCAATCTCATCGGCGACCCAAAATAAAATGTGCATGTGTGTGTGTTCCTGTGTGTGTGCCGCCCATCGCATGTGTGTGTCACTGCATGACGAATAAAGACTTCTTCAAAAAGTCCAGTTATTATTACATTATACTGTAGGTCTTAGTTTATATTGTAACATTATACTGTAGGTCTTAGTTTATATTGTAACATACTGTAAGTCTTAGTTTGGTGACATTATAGTATTGGTGAGCCAATACTCATATAACTCATATATTCATCTGAGATGTTTCAATCCATGCTAACAGGCTCACCACCACCACCACCACCACCACCACCACCACCACCAACAACAACAACAACACCAACAGTAATCTGCTCGATTGTCCCAATTTGTCGGCTATACAAACCGACAATTGGCGAGAAATTGTTCTCCCGCAGCATCTCAAAGGCCCTCTGATCTTCCCCGCTGTATGGAGGAATGGCGGTGGTTTACTGGCCACTCTAGAAATGGCTTTGTCATTACTACCTTTTGCTGCCTCACTCTTCCTCCTTTAACGCCTCCAGAGAAAGAGCGTCCCTGGCGCTGTAATGAATGAGGGGCCCCTCCCACAGTTTCCCTGGGCATTGTCTCCATGTTGTTACAAACCGTGTGTATTGCTCAGTAAGCTGGTGATGGATGTCGGATTACCCCACAGCCTGTGTGTCTCTTTGACAAAGAAGCACCGGCCCACACTGCAGCGAAGGACACAGACACGCGCACGTGCACGTGTGCACACACACACACACACACACACACACACACACACACACACACACACACACACACACACACACACACACACACACACAAGCACAAACACTTAAACACACACACCCACACACCCAGCATAAACCCACAGCCACCCTCACATACAATGGTCTACAAATCTGTCGCTTGACCCCGACATCCTGAGCACATCAATGTCCATATTGCGTCGACTTAATATTAACATTGATTCAATTAGCCTTTGACATCGCCTTTCATAGGATAAGATAAGATGAGATAAGATATTCCTTTATTGATCCCCTTGGCTTGGGGACGTTTGGGGCGCCATGGCAGCACTGGGGGAGGGGGGAGGGGGAGGTACAGGTATGGGCAGGGTAGAAAGACATAAATATATGCAATAAAACTTGATCTGAATATAAAAATACGAGAACAATAAACAGTGTAAACAAAGGTGCAGGTGAGGGTCTGTATGCCCTATCGGTTATAACAGCGTTTTGACAAATCTAGCATGACAATTTCTTATTTAACGTGATCGACCCTGAAACTTTTTTTTTACACATTACGTCCTCGTTTCCAGAGGTTGTCGTAGTGCATTATACGCAGTACGTCGACACAAAAAGCCGTGGCCATAAAACTTAAGGACCTCTCTCTGATCTTTACGGTGTGTGTGTGTGTGTGTGTGTGTGTGTGTGTGTGTGTGTGTGTGTGTGTGTGTGTGTGTGTGTGTGTGTGTGTGTGTGTGTGTGTGTGTGTGTGTGTGTGTGTGTGTGTGTGTGTGTGTGTGTGTGTGTGTGTGTGTGTGTGTGTGTGTGTGTGTGTGTGTGTGTGTGTGTGTGTGTGTGTGTGTGTGTGTGTGTGCGCGTGTGTGTGTGCGTGTGTGTGTGTGTGTGTGTGTGTGTGTGTGTGTGTGTGTGTGTGTGTGTGTGTGTGTGTCTGATTGCAGAATGGGTACAATACAGTACGGCTCAATACACAAAATTTTTAAGAGATGCAGACCAGAGAAAGACTTTCGTCTTGTTTAGGGTCCCCCATTTTCAATTCATAATGGTGTCTGCACTTTATGTCTTTTTTCTGTTGTGAAGCACTTTGAGCTGCAGTTTCTGTATGAAAGGTGCTATACAAATAAAGTTTATTATTATTATTATTATTATTATTATTATTATTATTATTATTATTATTATTATTATTATTATTATTATTTATATCATTATGAAAATAAGATCGTTTTCATTTTAACTACACATTGCACCAGGTGAGTTAGTTGAAGAGGTGAGCCAATTAGTGAAATCATCAGCTGGTGTTTAGCAAGGCTGGAATGAAACCAAGCATACACTATAATAATCAGTGTTGACTGCGGCCAAAGAGAACATTTTTGTGGAGATAGGGCCATGGGTACTCGTCTTGTCTGTCCACGCCGACCGTTTCGTCCTCTTCATCACTCGTACTATCGTTTGTGGCCATCTTCTGTAGCTCGTCACTCTGCATCACTGTCTATTCTTCTGACAGCAGGTGTTTAATCAAAGATCCCCGCTTTCTAGTCTTTGCACAAGGACCAATCAGCATGGGAATGGGCGGGTTCGTTTTTCATCGATGGGGATTTGATTGGCTGTTTTTAAATAAAGAGCGGCCGCTAGGATTAATAACGTTAACGTTAGTTCGGCCAGAGAAACAAATATACTAATTAAAATTGTTGGACCTGTGAGATTTTTACTTTGTACTTTGTAGGTCTGCATTTTAAATGTAAGGAGTATAAAAAAGTATGTTTTTTTCTTCTCTGAAATGTAATTGAGTAAAAGTACAACTATACACACCTAATAATACTTGAGTAAAGTACAAATCGCCCAAAAAAAAACAGTACTTAAGTATTGTAACGAAGTACAATTACTCAAGTACTTTACACCCCTGGTACCCAGTGTGTAACATGTCGTCCTATATATCGCTCATCATGTTGTGCACGGCGCACAGTGCGCTTATTCTCAACCCCCATATATACCACCAGGCCCATTCAGCGCACTATCTGGGGCACTCACTTGGCTGAGCAACATAAGGAGTGTATTCCTAATAACAGTAAAGCTGTCACGCCGGAGGGGAAACCGAGCGGGAGACAGTGTGCTGTTTTAAAGCGAACCCCTGTGAATTTGTCCCCTCTCTCTCTCTCTCTCTCTCTCTCTCTCTCTCTCTCTCTCTCTCTCTCTCTCTCTCTCTCTCTCTCTCTCTCTCTCTCTCTCTCTCTCTCTCTCTCTCTCTCTCTCTCTCTCTCTCTCTCTCTCTCTTTACGCCCCAGATAGAGGCTTTATAGCGCAGGGGTTCACTCCGCCATGTAAGGTATAACAAGTGCACACTTTCACAAAGACTCGACACCGTCGCCGTAGTAAATCTCTTGGCTCTCGTCGACCTCCCTCCCTCCCTCCCTCCCTCCCTCTCTCTCTCTCTCTCTCTCTCTCTCTCTCTCTCTCTCTCTCTCTCTCTCCCTCTCTCCGCCATGCCATCCTTCCACAACCCTAATCAACCCCTGGGACACAACCGCGGGACCAGAGTAGACCGTCTCCCACCCCCACCCCCCCAAACCCCCCCCCCCCCCCCAAGTCTACATGACAATGGAACCAGCGGTTACCGTGGAAACGGGCCTTTCATTAGCCGTGTGATAAAAAAGATGTATTCCCCCTCTCTCTTCTTCTTCCACTTTTTCCCGTCTTTTTTTTTGGGCGGTGGCGGGGGGCGCTGGGGGGGGTGGGTGGGGGGGGGCGTCACGGATGATAAGCTGCTGCACTCGCGAGGTCTCTGCCTCCTGAAACCACCGGCGGCCCACTGGCCTCCTCCTGCAGCGCTGCACAGCCTGGAATACCAAGGGAGTTGTGGGGCAACGGGGAGACATGACTCCTGAGAACAGAGGCTGCTCTACAGGCTTCTGGTGTTCTGGTGTTCTGGTGTTCTGGTGTTCTGGTGTTCTGGTGTTCTGGTGTTCTGGTGTTCTGGTGTTCTGGTGTTCTGGTCCGGCTCACACCTCCCGGGCCTGGTGTTCTGGTGTTCTGGTGTTGGTGTTCTGGTGTTCTGGTGTTGGTGTTCTGGTGTTCTGGTGTTCTGGTGTTCTGGTCCGGCTCACACCTCCCGGGCCTGGTGTTCTGGTGTTCTGGTGTTCTGGTTTTCTGGTGTTCTGGTGTTCTGGTGTTCTGGTGTTCTGGTGTTGGTGTTCTGGTGTTCTGGTGTTCTGGTGTTCTGGTGTTCTGGTGTTGGTGTTCTGGTGTTCTGGTGTTCTGGTGTTCTGGTGTTGGTGTTCTGGTGTTCTGGTGTTCTGGTGGTCTGGTGGTCTGGTGTTCTGGTGTTCTGGTGTTCTGGTGTTCTGGTGTTGGTGTTCTGGTGTTCTGGTGTTCTGGTGTTCTGGTGTTCTGGTGTTGGTGTTCTGGTGTTCTGGTGTTCTGGTGTTCTGGTGGTCTGGTGTTCTGGTGTTCTGGTGTTCTGGTGTTCTGGTGTTCTGGTGGTCTGGTGTTCTGGTCCGGCTCACACTGTCCTGCTTCACTTTCATACAAAGTACGGCATTTGTCTGTGTTTTTACATCTCCCTGCCTTTACAACGTCAGATACGATCATTAGATTGGATTACATGAGATTAGATTAGATTAGATTAGATTAAAATCTAATGTCATCATACAGCACAAGTACAGTACAACAAAAAGAAGTTTGGCATCCAACCAGAGTGCAAATGTAGCAGTAAAGTACAATAGTAATATACAATGTACAGGGCCCAGAGCCCAGGAGTTCAAAACTTGTAATCCTTATCTGATTGGATCAGATTTGTATTGATTCATTTCAACTCATTATGAATTGAAAATGGGGGACCCTGATGTAAACAAGACGAACGTCTTTCTCAGGTCTGCCTCCCCTTAACAATTGTGTGTATTGAGCCGTACTGTACGGTGCCCATTCTGCAATCTGTTAATAAAAAATGTCAATCAATCAATCAATCAATCAATCAATAGGGATTCAATGTTTTGAACTCCTGGGCCCTGGTGATTAAACTGGATATAAAAGATATAAATGGGTACTACTGAGTAATAGAACTAATCAGATTTATAGTATTAATATGTACAGTGATGCAGGTATAAAGACACTATGGTAGTAACCACACACCCTGCACTCTCTCACACACAAACACATTACAGGTCACTTTTAGAATAGTTATATATAGTATAACTGTATATTGTATAGTATATTGTATAGTAGTGTATATAGGACTCATTACCTTTCATTCGTAAGCTTAGCATTGTATTGTATTTCATCTTAGTACTTTTTATCATGTCTATTTTATTATCTATTCTATTTTATTCTATTATTATTTGTATTTTTTACACAATCAAGGTGGGCATGGCCACCTTCATTTCACTACATGTCTCGTGTATCTATGTGACGATTAAAAAAATCTTGAAATCTTGAATGTTTTGTTATATCTCACAGGGTTTCACTATAGTTTCTGTTCCATCTAAACTGAGGAGCACCATAACACAATTTGGCTCCTCGTCTTCCTGCCGGGTGCTGTCGTTTGCCGTTTAACACTTTCAGTTTGGAGCGTTTCTGGGTTGGGACGAGTGGTGGAGCGGGGGGTTAGCGTTTCACCAGGAGGCTCTGCTTACCGGCAGCCGTCAGCAGGGCCGGGGAATAATACCTGCATCAGGTTACCGTGGGCCTCTCATCTGACCGGCGTGCCACATTATAATTATGAGCCCTGCAATCCACCTGGTAGAGCTAACTCCAGCGTGTAATAGCCGTCCAGGGGGGGAGAGAACGTGGAGCTCGTTCCTGGGGGGGGGGGGGGGGGGGGGGGGGCCTCATCTCTCCTTTCCAGGAAGAGGGCATCGTGGCTGGGCATTAGGATGGAGGATCATCATAGCCTCTTCCCACATGGAGGGTTGGATGTCCATCATACAGAGAGGGTGTAGAGTTACAGTACTTAGTATCTCTAGTGTCCTCCATCGCTCCGTCATGATCGCCCTCTTCGGTGACATGACAACAGACCCTGTCTCTTCACGGCTGTGGGCAAGCCATGCAGGCGGACGCGGTGCTCTGACATGCTGCGTATTTGCATTTGCTTACCACGGCCATTCACTTAGCTCCCCTGAACGTGAGTCGCCCTGCTAATCCCTCAGGGTCCCAGAGACCGTGTGGTCCATGAGGGGACAGACAGGGAGTGATATATAGGGCCGTGGGACACTTGTCCCTATTAGACCCCACACGGACCCAACAAGGGGACAGCCAAGGGGGGGGGTCTCACTGAGCACAGACAAAGGCCTGAAAAAGATCCCCAGTCAGTCGCCCCCCCCCCCCACCCCCCCCCTACGACCATTTACCCATCCCAAGCCTCAGCACAGCTAGACCCCAGAAGAGAGAAGGGGAGCAGGAAAAGGGCTCGCGTAAATCACACGCATGCGCATTCGAGCACACAAACACACACAAACAAGAGACGGAAAGGAAGAAAGAAAGAAAGAAAGAAAGACAGAAAACATGTGGAGAAAAGCAAAGAAGAGAGGAAAACTAAGAACACATATCACTTCAATCAAAAGACACTTACATTCATGGGGCGTTCCGGTGGCTCACCGTGACAGGACCTGTATTCAGCTGCAAATATGGTTTGACCCTAAACAAATTGGAACAAACGGTTCCCCAATGGTTTATTGTAGTATCAGGTTTACTTAATAACATATCAAAAGTCTACCAAGAATTACTTGTCTAGGGTAAGTGTTAGTGTTAGTGTTTTTTAAAGCCATTTTTGACCATCTTGGCACGCCATCTTGAAAATTACACCTTTCTAGTGGTCACACTTTGGTAGACTTTTAAGTATGTTATTAAGGACACCCAATACTACAAGAAACAGTTGAGAAACCTTTTGTTCCAATTGTCTTAAGGTAAGGTGTTTTTTTCCCCTATATGCAGCCGCCTAGTGTACTAATCCTGATGTCCTGGCCTGGGTTTGACCTTTGTTGTCATCCCCCTTCTCTCTACCCCTGATTTCCTGTCACTAACTGTCCTATATAATAAAGCAGAAATGCCCTAAAAAGATATATCTTTAAAAGAATAAAATAAAAAATACAATTACATTGAAGTTTGGTGGGTTTTCTTTCTTTCTTTATTATTATCTTTTTTTTTCTTTTCAAAGAAAACATGGAGAACAGCCAAATAAAAAGAGTAAAGTAAAAGAAAGCATACAGGATCTCTTACAAAACAAATCAATGAGGTAAGACGCCGAGATTATGGTCAACATTCATGACACAAGTGTTATTTAATCAGGCGGAAGAGCTAATATGCGACTGACGACGTTTCATTACAGAGGGGCGCTTTCTCCCATCAGAGTGTATTCACGCCTCACAATACACAACGCAGTGAGGCGGCCTCTCTAAGTAAATCCCTCTACTATGGACTCCTACAGTGTAAAGCTAAACAGTAGTATCTGTACATTGATTGCACCTTCACACTTTCCTTTAGTGGACAGACAAACCAGGGGGGCGGTTACTTCAGATAATGACTATTGCAAAATACATTTGACCATACGATTAAGACTCACGCTCGCCTTGAATTCATGTGATTTGGTTTTTAGTTAGTCCAAAAAAAATGAATGAAAACCGATATAAATCAGGGAGAAGAAGCATGGATGTGATGAAACCACACGTGGTACGTCCATCTATCCACACGCGTTTGTGTCTGCGTTTGTTCTCCTCGGGTGAAAACCCCAACCCTCTTAACGCTGCCCTCTGTGTCTGGTCCCTGACTGTTGTTCTTGGCACATAGGACCTTCAGGTCAGACGCTCTTTCACGAGGTACCGTGGCCTTTCCCAAAGCGGGACGTTTCAAGAACTCGAGAGGTTTTTCTTTTAACGGGAAAACATTCCCTTGAGCGGCTTTGTGCGGAATCTATCTTTACTGCACGAGTCCTGGTGAGAGGTGTCCTCTGCCGTCTTCCAAGACCTCTCTCGTGCCAAAGAAAGGGACCATTAGCATGTTAAGCTGTAGGGTCCCTCAATTGGTTCTCATCATAAATCGATCAATACAGACCGTATTAATTAATGTTGTGTTTCTTTTTCAAATGTAGCCAAGAGTAAATACCCTAACCCTATCAAAACAGCAGTTAAAGTGTATATTTTCAGCACTACGTTTGTTTACTGATGATTTAAAAAATAAGAATTTCTCTGAATAATGTCAATTCTCTGTGCATTGCATCGGAAAAACGCGAGGAAATGACTAAATCCAGATTTAACACTGCCATTGGAAAAAGGAGATTTGGCCCTATCCGTATGACTTGGCCATAATAACGTAATTTATAGGCCTGATATTCTACAGTATATAATATATTCAAATGGATTATAATTCAATACTGTATCTACAAATCCTTCTGTTTAATCATCTTCCCTTTATTCATTTGCTTCGATTTTTGTACTTGATCTCAAGAAGGTGCTGAATTAGCTCAGTGAGCAAAATCTGAACACCCGCAATTTTAACATGGTGTTATTCACTGTCAAAGATGCAAAGAGAAATGGTTTCATTACGATTTACTCAAGCATAATAACAGATACAATATTTCTTGACACTGGGAATACATTCCCTGAGGTCCATAGATGTTCCTAGATACCAAGAACATGTACTTTTAGGTGGATTTTCTGAAAATAGGGCTACAGCTTAACAGGTTAAGTATTTCACAGAATAATGTTTCAGTCTGCCGTGATTAAACGTAAAGAGATTGTTGCTAAAAGGCGACTTCATCCACACAATGTTCAATCTAATAAAATTGTCATTATTTGAAAAACAAAATGCATACAGAGAATAGTTAGTACTGAAAACCCCACTCGAAAAACTAGTAAATCACTCCTAAACCAAACATAATTTGGCAAATATCTCATTATGCATCATCATCATCATCATCATAGTGCTGTTGTCACAGTCCTTACAGACACCTTGTAAAACGTAATTTCTTAAAAAAAAGAAAAAAGATCAAACAAACATCCCTCGCTAGAAAGAGGAGAAACTCCCGGTGGAGTTGACGATCAGACATATCAACATGCAACACTTCACACTTTAAAAGCAGCCAAAGCGTTGCATCGCCGTCAGTTACATCTTCATGTCGTGGAACTTGGCCTCGGATCTGTAGACGACCACCAGTAAGTACCACTTGTGATTTCTCCAAAGAACAAACAAAGTCAAATAGTTACTTTTTATGTACCAAATGTAGCGTAGCGTAGCACACCATCCAAACTAAAATGACATCGGCTTCTCATGTGTGTAGATCCTCTTTTGTGGTGGTGTCACTCTCTCTATGCGAATCTCACCCGTCAATACTGACACCAATACTGACACCAATACTGACACCAATACTGACGACAATACCGATGACAATACTGACGACAATACCGATGACAATACTGATGCCAAAATACTGGCGCCAATACTGGTATTGAATATTAGTACCAGGCCTAATAACAGGAATCACTATCAGAGAATTTCCTCAGAGTTAAAAATCCAAAACCAAGACCCACATGAAACGTGTCTGAAATTAAAGCAAGGATAATTGATTTGCTGCCTCCCCCCCCCCCCCCCCCCCCCCCACAATAACGAAGAGAAATTATATAATATCTCAATCATTCATGTCCAGTGACCCTGAACTAACGGTCCACCTCTGTATTGTTCATCAAAAGACCCGGACAGGATCCGTACTCTGGGTCGGCTGATGCCTCAAATTTAGCACTGAAGAAAAGTAGCATCGGTCCCTTATTAAAAAACGTGAACACATACTTTCATAATGTAAACAACAACCGACGAAAATGGTATCTTCCGACACGTCCAAGTAATAGTCTGTTCCCCCTCGAGTCTCGTCGAACGTTCGAAGAAAGAATCAACATTGTTTTTTTTATACTGTGATGATTTGAAATATCGCTGTACAACGTGGCAACTGTATTCAGTAGAGGCACAAGGGAGGTGTATCCAAGCGGAGAGCCGGCATTGATCAGATTTTAAAAAAAAACTAAAAATACAAATGAAAAATTCAAACTTAAAATATGTTCGAAAAGGACGCCTTTGATGCCGAGGGTTTGTTCTAGTCTATAAAAGTCCAGCTTATAAAAGAACTTTCCTATTCAATCATTATTAAGCGAGCGTTGCCACATTTCAGTCACCGAAGGGAACGTTAAGAGTCAAGAGTCGCAGAGCGCCTCTTCCTCAGAGGAGGGTCTCCATCTTGATGCTGAGGTCTCCCCCGAGGGGCTCCCCCAGGTCGAACAGCTGGTCCAGGTTGACGGCGGAGCTGCAGAGGAAGTCGCTGCGGCCCGTCTCCTCCTCCGGCCAGGGGCTCTGCAGGAACGCCGTGGCCAGGAAGGTCTCCTCGTCGAAATCCGACCCTTCGCCGCCCCTCTGGTGGTTCCCCGCAGGGACCTGGATGTCCACCGTCCCCGTGGGAGCCTCCAGCAGGCAGATGTGGGTCCCCCGGACCGATAGCTCCTCCGCCTGCGCGATGGGGCTCAACGGACCCCCCCCTCCGTCCAGGTTCAGCTCCCCGCTCAGGGCCGAGTCCAGCAGGGCGTCCCAGTCGAAGCTCCCCTTCAGCGAGCCCAGTTCCTTCTGCTCGTCCGCGGACAGCAGCGGGGAGCTGGAGCGCCGCGGAGCCTTGGCCGCGCCGGTCCTGGAGCCCGTCGGCTGTTTCCTCTTGTGCCCGCCGTCGCCTCCCCTGCCCACCGGCCAGGCCCCTAGCATGGTCCCCTCGGCCAAGTGGGGGTCCCAGTTCTGCTCGGCCCCGGTGGCCTCCTCGAACTCCCGCAGCAGCAGCTGGGATTCCAGATCGATGCGTATGCCGCTCTGGCCGCCCCCCGCGGGGTGGCAGGGGCCTCTGGCCGGGGCCTGCGGGTTCACCCGGAGCCGGCTCTGCAGCGCGGGGTTGATCTGAACGGGGGGCATTCGCCTCTTCTTGTAGGCGCCGTTCAGGAGGCGCTCGGCGTACTGGGGGTCGATCTTCCAGAAGCCCCCCTTCCCCGGCTCGTCCTTCTGGCGGGGCACCTTGATGAAGCACTTGTTCAGCGACAGGTTGTGTCGGATGGAGTTCTGAAAAGCGAGATAAGCAAATTGACGGTTGACATTTGGGTTTCGCTTCATCAGGCAGGGCTTTAAAACCCCATTGCAATTCCCCCCCCCCCCCCCCCCCCCCCGCGGCAAAGCAGGAAGTGCAGATGCCTGAGCGCAATACATCACATTAATGCATTGTGTAGCCTTGCATTCATCCACACTGGCCCTCTGCCCCCCCCCCCCCCCTTCCCCCACCTCCACCGAGTCTAAATGAACGAGTGACCCGCTGACCTTTGTTAAATATTATCTGCCCCATGCGCTGCCGTGCCACAACAATAGGCTGGAAATGTCTGAGCCGAGCGCTCTAGCAGGGGAGTACAGCTAACGGCTTAATCAATCATTTATCCAGCAAATTAAAGTTTTTCTTGAAAATTACTCCCCTTTCAAGGTGGGGGGTGGGGAGTCTGCTCTTCCCCTGCTACACTGCCCCTCCCTCACCTCCCCTGTCGCCTCTCTTTGTTCAGGCGGAAAAACCTGGGAGCTATTTTTGAAAGGCAAATGCGGTGAGTTTAAGAGGGGGGGGGGGGGGGGGGGAGAAAGAAATGAACAGTGAAATGTATATTATTCTACGAGGCCTCGTTAGAATGGAACAGAGGCAGGTTTTTTTTAACTGTGTCTCTGTGCCTATACTTAATTACCCACAAAGCCTATCGCTGCTAATTCTTCTTCAGAGTATATGGCAGCTGGCCCAGACCTTTCAATATATTGCCCTCTTCATGAGCGGTTCTTCTTGCCTGGTTCCTGACGTTGAGAAAAGTGTGCCCAGCTGCATCTCGGACCCCCCCCCCCTCGAAAACACTAAGTGCTAAGAAGCAGATAGTCACATCTGACTATATACCCTGGACTGAGCGTGAGAGTCTCTCCCACGTCCCATGTCTAAAGGAGCCTGGCTCTGTGTGTGTGTGTGTGCGTGCGTGCGTGCGTGCGTGCGTGCGTGCGTGCGTGCGTGTGTTAATTATGTTCATTGTTGAGCTATTAGTTAACAACATGATACCAGATGCTCCATCTTTTGTTAAAATGTACAAACACTTACACAAGTTGTGTTTCAACGACTATGTTCAAACGGTGTATACTATACACAATATGGTGTATTTTCAAAGGTTACAACTGATAATACACCATATGTGGTTGTTGTTGTTGTTGTTGTTGTTGATGAGGACCGTAGAGAGGTCACCGTAGTAGGATGTACTTTTGATTACAGTCTGGAAGAGGCGCATTTCTTACCAAGGTTTTAAAGTATCAACTGCTCAAGGATGCTGTACAATTGCTGGTGTTTATATTTGGAAGCCTATAGGTAATGTCCACAGACTAGTTGTGAGAGGGGCTGCAGATGGCATGAATGTCCAAACCAAAAGCTAAGGCATTGGCAAGATTCTGCTCTATATCTGTGATAATTGACTGGTCAGACGCTGCTTCCTGTATCCAATAGACTCGGACTAAATACATCATGTAATTTTGAGATTCCAAGATTTGTTTTTGCATCTCTTATTGTTCGTGTTCAAGGAATTTTGTCTAAAATGTGAACACAAATAAAGATATTAAAAAGTGTGTTTCAATCAAACGAGGGCACTATTTGCAGGTTGTACAATATTGTATTTCTACGCGTCTCCTCTCACCTGCCAGGTGGGGTCAGCGTGGCGGAAGTAGCAGAAGTTGTCTGTGATCCACTTGTAGATGCAGGAGAGGGTGATCTTGGTCTTCTTGCTGGCCTGCATGGCCATACAGATGAGCGTGGCGTAGGAGTAGGGCGGCTTGATGTGGGGGTTGGTCTTGTAGTCCACGTCGTCGGGGCAGTGGCCGTGCGACACGATGCCCGGGAGGGACTGCATCCGGCAGTACGACGCCGCCGTGGGCTTCCCCGGGGTCAGGGGCGTGCCGAAGGACGCCGGGTCCCCGGCCAGGGGCGACGTGGGGGCCTCGGAGCCCTGGTGGTGGCCGAAGAGGTGAGGCTGGTGGTGGTGGTGGTGGTGGTGGGCGGAGGACAGCGGGCCTGGCTGCTGGGTCCCGTTGGCGTTGAGGATGGAGAACTCCTGTAGCCACTGCAGGCTGGTCAGGCTGTCGTCCAGGCTGATGGAGTCGCTCGCACTGCAGCAGCCGCTACTGCTGAAGCTGCTGCCGCTGATGCTGTCCAGCTCCTCCGCCTGGGCAGCGGCCGTCACCACCTCCTCCTCCAGCCCCACGGAGCCCTCCGGCCACGGGTCCACACAGCTGAGGGATAGCATGGCTCTGCCCTCCCCCTGCCCCACGGAGACCTCCGGCCAGGGGTCCACACAGCTGAGGGATAGCATGGCTCTGCCCTCCCCCAGCCCCACGGAGACCTCCGGCCACGGGTCCACACAGCTGAGGGATAGCATGGCTCTGCCCTCCCCCTGCCCCACCACGGAGCCCTCCGGCCAGGGGTCCACACGGCTGAGGGATAGCATGGCTCTGCCCTCCCCCTGCCCCACCACGGAGCCCTCCGGCCAGGGGTCCACACGGCTCAGAGATAGCATGGCTCTGCCGGTCTCCTTCTCCTCCCCCTGCCACAACCTGACAAGAGAGGAAATATACACCCAGACTTAAACAAATGAAAAAGGACAATGCTGGCCCTATTTGAAAACAGAGCCCTTTTAGACACCTCTGTGTGTGTGTGCGCGCGTGTGTGTGTCTGTGTGTGTGTGTGTGTGTGTGTGTGTGTGTGTGTGTGTGTGTGTGTGTGTGTGCGTGTGTGTGTGTGTGTGTGTGTGTGTGTGTGTGTGTGTGTGTCTGTGTGTGTGTGTGTGTGTGTGTGTGTGTGTGTGTGTGTGTGTGTGTGTGTGTGTGTGCGTGTGTGTGTGTGTGTGTGTGTGTGTGTGTGTGTGTGTGTGTGTGTGTGTGTGTGTATGCATGATGAGGGTGATTGCATGCATGTGTAATGCTACATTGTGTGTGTGTGTGTGTGTGTGTGTGTGTGCGTGCGTGCGTGCGTGTGACGTGCGTGCGTGCGCGCACGCATTTGTGTGTTAATGTGCGAGTGAGAAATGGTTTCACTCAGTGGACTTTCATCGATATTCCCATTCATAGGGAACATTTATTACCACGTACGTCTGACAAAATATTGTGGCCCTTTAAAGTTCGAAATATGCGGGTATAATACCACCACAAGTCAAGTGGAATTACAGCCCGGTGCTTCTCTTTCGGCAGGTCACGAAACTCACTGGCGCACTTGACGCTCGTCGCTATAGACGCGCGCATCACCGCCGCCGCGCACGGAGACTTTCATCATCAAATAGAATAGAACGCTTCATAGTTCATACCGAAAATAGTTTACATGGAAATTCATCCAGGTGAACAATTAGGCTATAGGATATATATGCAGGATATTATGTGCACAATTCAAGGGGGTATAGCATAATTAACGCAAGAAAATAAAATCGGCTAAGGCCGTTAAAATAATAGCCTACTAGTTCAATGAAATACATTTAGGATGTTTTCAATGAACTGGTCCAAATGTCAGGTGCACCTTCTCACATACAGCATGAGATAATAATTGTAACAACCGAATTAAATCTAATGACAATGAAAGCTATGCAGTGTGAATTCTGAGAGAGAAAAAAAAACGTAAATAGGTTACTATAGCCTATACTAACTTGTGTGAGTGTGGATTATAATTGAATATATTTATGTTAAGCAAAACTCACCTTTTTCAGCAATTATGTCCCGAAAAATAGCTTTAAATTCCAAATTAACAGCTGTGGAATTTTGCAGTCGCAGCTATAGTGGATACTTCGGGTGGGATTTGCACCTGTTGACAACTGATGGGGGAAAAAAGAAAATTCCTGCGGATTGTCTTTGGCGCTTTGATGCGCGCTTCTCCGGGGCAAACAGTGTCTAAAGTAGGTCTTTATCACGGTGGCTAAAGGCTCTCTCGGGGGGCAGTTTAATACCTGGTTGCAGGAGGTTTGCTCGGTAGCCATAGAAACGGTACACCCCCTTGTAACAGCTTCCCGTTCTTCCATTGGCCTGGCGGTTGCTATAGTGCTTCATTTTAATCACTCTTGCTCAGGTTTGTTCAAGTCAATTCAGTATCGGAGCTTAAAAGGAATGACCCGCTGGAAGGAATGATAGAATTTCATTCTTTATCGCCCTTTTCCCCAGCATGGGGACACCAGCAGGATTTTTAAATGCACCCGACGCATGATTGAACATGGTATGGTGCACCTGCTGTGCGTTGTAACACACATTTTTCTAAGTCATCCCCCTGTTTAACGGTTGTTTTTTTATTTGATTATTTCTTGAATGCAGTCCCTGAAACATGTAAATGTATACGAAAGGTGTATCTAGTCTACCACATCATTATAACCAGTTTGTTAGTTGCTGATGTATAGTCTAAATTCTGTCTTTTGATCAATTTAATAATAGTTTTAGCCTGTTGTTTGCTTGTTTTTTGGTTGATCTGTGGAATCTAAGATGTCTGACGTTGTATCATTTGTTTTCTCAATAAAAATGAATAAATAAATATAAACATGCATAGCAGCTTAGTGTTTGATCTGATCTAAATATGTGCTTGATGAGTGCATAAGTGGCTCTCATAACATAAAACATAAAAGAACAGCTCTTTTCAGCTTATGGAGGTGAATTTGATTGACCTCCCTTTCTCCATATCTCAAGCATTGTTGTGATTAAAGACAAACCGAACTGGCACTGAAGACGTCTGAGTGTTTTACCTATTAAAAGTGTCAGTTGAGAGGCAGGGTGTTTTATACATGCAGCTCTGGAGTAATAGGACAGAACTCAAGAGATGAGGAAGACCTTTTTATTACTTTACAGTTGCTTTTGTCGAAGGTCTCAGGAAAGCACTCAGCCACACTAATAGAACGCTGAATGGGCCAAACCTTTTTGTTTCGCCTTTCTGGCTTTTTCTTCTGTCTTTCTTCCATTATGAACAAAAGTACATTCCTTCACACATGCCCCCCCCCCCCCCCCCCCCCATCTGTAAATCCAAACGCTGCATCCAAATTTTATCCCGTCACTGATTAATTATATTGAGAAATGAAGCCAAAACCATGTGTTCTCCTCCAGTGTTGGTCGTATTTCCATTTTATGGCCCAGATAACCAACACAGAACCCACAAAAGAAGAAGAAGAAGAAGAAGAAGAAGAAGAAGAAGAAGAAGAAGAAGAAGAAGAAGAAGAAGAAGAAGAAGAAGAAGAAGAAGAAGAAGAAGAGAAGAAGAAGAAGAAGAAGAAGAAGAAGAAGAAGAAGAAGAAGAAAGTTGAGAAGTGAGTTTAGAGTAATACACCAACACAGTCTCATCAGAAAACGTATATGCAGTACTTAACCGACGACAAGAAAAAAGGTACATAATGTAAGTTATTTTATATATACAGTGATGCCAGTAACTAGTTACTAAGTAACTAGTTACTCTAATCTGATTACTTTTTTCAGTAAATAGTCATCTAACTTGGTACTTTTTACAAGCCAGTAATCTGATTACAGTTACTTTTCCAAGTGGCTGTGCATTATTATTTAGTTACTATCTCATAATGCTGATGATAAGAGAGCCAGGGGTACAGTCAGCTAGACCGGAGATGGGATGTGCACTCGCGCACGCACGCACACAGCCACACACACATGTTTACGTTTATAGCTGATTTTAGAATGGCTTCAGCATGAAGTTAAATCAACTATCCAGTTCGTTTTATAGTGTACTTTGGCTACTTGAGAGAGAGTGAGAGAGTAGAGATTCATGTTATGCGCGACTTGCGGAGTACGCACTGAGTCCGTTGTCTCAGAATGGATTTGGTAGAGAGAGAGAGAGAGAGGTAGAGAGAGAGAGAGAGAGAGAGAGAGAGAGAGAGAGAGAGAGAGAGAGAGAGAGAGAGAGAGAGAGAGAGAGAGAGAGAGAGAGAGAGAGAGAGAGAGAGGTAGAGGTAGAGAGAGAGAGAGAGAGAGACTGGATAACGTTATCACTTACCTAATGAGACAGGTGATGTTGCTTCGCAGAAGCAAAAAGACGACAACTTCGTAACCTAGTTACTTTCAAAGTAAATAAGTTACTTTGATAATCAAGTAATCAGTAAAGTAACTAGATTACTTTTTAAAGGAGTAATCAGTAATCAGATTATTTTTACAAGTAATCTGTGGCATCACTGTATATATATATATAAGTAATATAATTACGTTTCATATCGGCGAAAGTCCCCCCAAAAAAGCTAAATCAGGAGTAAATAACAATGCTTGTGGGGGGCAAGTGCACTCACAAGACCAAGACACCCACGCCGATGCAAACACAGCACTACTGTGATCATAGAAAGTTAGGGTTAGGGTTAGTTTAAGGTAACAGTGTGGTTATGGATAAGGTTAGGGTTAGTTTAAGGTAACAGTGTGGTTATATTATCATACTGGCCAATCGCGTCTTGCTCTTCGCCATTATGAGATATCTCTTATCTCCTGTGCTCACGAACAAACAAATGCACTCACATGCACGTGACCAGGCCACGCCCCCACGTCCTACTATATGACGCCGGACATGGTCACACTCTACCTTCCTCTTTTTTTGTTTCCAACACGGAAGTAGCAGTGCACTCCGTGAACAGCGGACTGAGGGATGTCGCGTGACGGTTAGCAGTCGAGCTAAGTCGTGCACGGGTAAGGCCTGCATTGTCAGGCATTGATACTAGCATGAGTAATACTGCTCGTTGTCCCGTGAGACAGCCAAGTGATGTGTTGGCGCGAGGGGCAGGATATTTGGGAAAACATGGTCGTCATGACTCTGTTTTGGGTGTTTTCCCAGCTATCCTAGAGCGTGCGGCTAATGCTAATGCTACAATGCTAGGACGCCGTTCCTTGTTCCCCGCCGAGGGCTGTCTTTACTAAAAGGTCTTCCCTCCTCTTAACCATTCATGCTGACGGTCAATCGGTGTCTAATGTTGGGGGTTTAACGGGGGCTTGTTTACCATTTACATGGGTGGATGGGCTGAGGCTCAGGGCTGGTGTGCTTTTTGTGAATCTATGAATTGTGTGCGGGACTGGTGTTTTTCTCTGGTCTGCATCCCCTTAACAATTGTGTGTATGGGCTAGCCCATTCTGCAGTGTGTTAGTGGAGTTTTCGTTCATTTATTCATTTACCCCTTCATGGGTGCACACCACAGTGGAGGTTGCTGCATGCCTACTAGTGAGGCAGTGCTTCACTAGTAGTAGACTTTGGTCTGCAGCCACCACTGGTGATCCGTGCTTGTGAAGCAGGTGGCATCAGTCCTTTGCCTCTGACATGGTGGAACGGTGTCCCACCCGGCCGACGCCATGAGGCGAGTCGGCCCGGCAGGTGGCTGGTGGGCTGTTAAAGCCTATACCGCTGCAGCAACATTGTTCAAATTGCTGTTTTTTCTGTCAAAAATGGTGTCGGGTGGTGGGGCCTTAGGGCCAGCCAACGTCAAAACATCGCGCAAGGTTTTGAGGTTATTCAGCTTTTGACCTAGCCGCAAGCTATAACCGCAGGGAGGGCTAGGATGCTGTCAACGCTTGTTCACAGACATCTTTTGTTGGAACAGTCTCCCTGCTCATGGCTCCCCTCTCCGCAGAGGGACTTTGGTCTTTCCGCAGGAGAGCGGGCGGTATTTGACCTAGGCCCCACACCGCCTCACGCCGTGCAGCCAGAGGTGAGGGCGCGGCCTCGCCAGCGGCTGTGGCGAGGCCCCCGATCAGCGGCCATGTTTCCCCCACCTGAGGTACCCTGGACACAAAGACAACAGGTGATCACAAGGCCGACAGCCTTGGCGGCCGAGGGATCGGCTACATTAGATGAGCATGCCCTAAAAAACCGTTGCCGTCTAGCTGTGTCTAGCTCACTCTCCGGTCACTCCCCCCCCCAACACCAGCGGGATACGGGCTCTGATTTGTTCCCTTTGGCTGCGGGCCGCGTGCCTTCAGTGAAGCACAAGCAGCCCCACGTTTCGCTTCTCATGGGGACAGGGGCTGACACCCAGTTGCTGGCTAGGCCTGGGTCTGTCCATGAGAATGCTGTGCTGTCAAGCGGCTACCACGCCACACGTTCTGCGTCTGTGTTTGGTGAGCCTGGTGTTGTGTCTGTCAACAACGAAGGTTGTCAGCGGGGGAACTTGAGGCCCAGGGGGTCGCAGCGCGAGTTCCCCCAGCCCCGCCTTCGCCAGGCCGGGTATCACGTTAGTGCCTGTGGTGGTCAGTCAGGCGCGCGTGATTTGGGTGGTAGTAATATCACTGCAGGGCTACGGTGTGTAGGAACCCACCCTATCGGGCAGTGTGGGGACCACACGCCTTGCATGTCCAGCTGCAGAACAGATCCTCAGCAGTCCATGCCAGGGAGATGTTCAGTGGGGGAGCTTATATCACCCAGTGTGATGTCAGCTTCCCCCGTATCAAACCGGCCCTTTCTGTCGGGGTCCCCCCTTGGGTGCAATTGCCTCGTTGGTAGTGTCAGGGTGCGATATCCCGGCCCCGCGAGACGCCCTGCTCCGACGCGAGTCCAGGGTTGGCAACGCACAGCAGGTGGGACCGGGCCGCCTATCTACGGTTCCTGGCGGACCAGCGCCAAGTGGCGGCGGACCTTGGGATTATCATCACATATGGCTACAGCAGTGCCATATGTCAAGGTGGATGGAGAGAACACTGAGGCGAGGACTTGTGTTGCAGTTTGCACAACCCCACCCTCCGTTTTCAGGTTTGGTACAGACCCTATCGTCAGGGTCAACAGCGGTGACAGCTCTGGCCGACGAGATCCAATCTCTGTTGGCGAAGCAAGCCATCGTCGTGGTCCCAAAGGAGGACGCGATGCGTGGCGTTTCCTCCCGGTATTCTCTGGTGCCCAAGAAATCGGGGGGGGGGGGTGTCAGACCCATACTGGACCTGTCCCATGGAAGGTTCAGAATGTTGACCGTTAGGGTGCGTATTCGCAGTCCGATCTTCCATCCTAGGGCTTACCTAGGAGCAACCGCGGGGGGCGGGGACGCTCTCTCGTTGTCGGAACACAGTGTGAGAAGAGCATTTATGCAGGTGAACACCAGAAAAGCAGCTGGCCCAGATGGTATAACAGGACGCATACTTAAGTCCTGTGCCAACCAGCTAGCCCCTGTGTTCACCGCCATATTTAATCAATCCCTGGCGGAGTCAGTGGTCCCTGCCTGCTTCAAGATGTCTACCATCATCCCTGTACCAAAGAAACCCTCCCCAACATGTCTCAACGACTACAGACCGGTGGCACTCACCTCTGTGGCCATGAAATGTTTCGAGAGGCTGGTCAAGGATCACATTTGTGCCTCCCTCCCCAGTGATATGGACCCCAACATCACTGCCTGGTATTGAAACAGCACGGCACAGGACAAGAAGGCCCTACAGAGAGTGGTGCGCTCAGCCGAGCGTACCACGGGTATTGCACTACCACCAGGTTCTATACAACAATAGGTGCAAATCCAGAGCCTGCAGAATAATGAAAGACCCACACCACCCCAACAACAGCCTGTTCATGCTGCTGAGGTCAGGCAGACGCCTGCGAACCCCAGCTACTAGGACAGAGAGGCTTCGGCTCAGCTTCTTCCCCCAGGCCATCAGAGCCTTGAACACTGAACTCTCCACACTCAAGCACACATGAGGACACACACGATACACACACTGTACACGCTCACACACTAGCAGCCACTTTAACATGAGCAAGCACACACTCATTCTGCACACGCCCACACTTATGGCCACTAAGGAAAGGTCACTTTAAAAATAGTATAGTAACAGTAACAGTGTATTGCACTACCAAAGGACCTAGCATGTCCACCATGCTCTGTAAATAACTTATGTACAAATACCGATATGCCCTACTATGTTACTGTTTATTGCACAATGTTGTTTTATTGGATTCCATTATATGTTGTATTACTGTATTGCACATCGTTGCGGGCAAGACCACCCGCATTTCATTGTATACTTGTATGCCGTGACAAATAAAACTCTTGACTTGACTTGACTACCTATGCTTCCTTTGCAGGGCTTAGCGTACGGGTTCCAGAGGCTGCCGTTTGGCTACTCTCTGGCTCCCCGCACCTTCACCAAGTGCGTGGAGACCGTGCTGGGGCCTCTGCGTCGTCGGGGTTTACGAATTGTATTCTACCCTGGACAACGTTCTGGTCCTTGGCCGGTCAGGGTAGATCGCCAGGTCGTAGAGTACTCCTCTTCCCAGTCAACGGGTGGAGTACTTGGGCTTTTTCTAAGCTCAAGGTCTATATGGGCATCCCTCTCAGAGCGGAGGCGAGTGGATGTTTCTCGGCGCGCTCGGGAGGTTCCGTCCTAGGACGGTTACGGCGCTGTCCATGATGCGCCTGCTGCTGTGGTCCCTCTTGGCCTCCTCTTCATAGGGAGGATACAGAGGTGGTTTTTTTCCAGTATGGAAATGGACCCGGTGAGGGACATGTGGAAGCGGCTGAAGGTTCCCATGTCAGTACTGGGGGACCTCGTCCTCTGGGGAGGGCCTGGTGCCCTCACCAGCGGGGTCCCCATGGGCAGCAGGCTGTCACACGTCACAGTCTTCACTGACGCCTCCCTCATGGGATGGGGGGGGGACGTGTCGGGCCAACGCAGTAGGGGGCAGCTGGCAAGACCATGCTGCCCGGTCTGCGCTACATTCAATGTGTTGGAATTGAAGGCAGTCCTTTTGGTCCTCAAACGTGTCCGCAAGCATTTTTTGGTCAGGACGGACAACACGATGTCAGCGTCGTATATTGTCAGACAGGGAGGAGTGCGCTCCCCCCGTCTGCACCGGGCGGCGGTCGGGCTCTGGCTATGGGCGTTCTCCATCTGCGCTGCCTGAGGGCTCTCCACATCCCCGGCAGGGAGAATGTGGGTGCAGGTGTGATGTCGCGGGGCGGTCCTCACCCTGACGATTGGGGACTATGTCCAGACATAGTCGGGCAGGTCTGGGACTGATTCCGTGGCCGTCCGGGATTCTGTACGCATTCCCCCCCTTACACCTGATAGCTCAGCTGTTGGGGCGGGTACGTCAGATGCGCGGGACTTGGTCCTGGTCGGGCCGGGCCGGGGCTCAGCTGTGTGGTCCCCGGCCCTGATTCAGCTCTTGGTGGCCCCGCCGTGGCCTGTTCCGTGGTCACCGCGGGCCCTCTCTCAGGCGCGCGGAACTCTGTTCTGCCTCCTGTTCTGGGGCAGCCTCTAGGCTTGGCTGCTGACAGTGTGAATCTGGTGGGGATGCGTCTTGACTATTCTGTGGTTAACGCTATCCGGTACGCGCGTGCTCCGTCCTCTACCGCGGCTTACGCTGGGGAGTGGCGTATGGTCGTGTGTGGGGGCAGAACATTGTTCAGCCACCCTCTCGTGGAACATTCCTGCTTGGCGCTCGGCGTCTCAAGCCTGTGGAACGTTCTCTGTCTCCGAGTGGGACCTCCAACTGGTCCTGGGCCGGTTGTCGGAGGCCCCGTTTGAGCCTCTTGAGCAGGCGCCATTGGATCAGCTGTCTTGAAGACCGCGTTCTTTTTGGCCATCACCTCCGCTAAGCGCGTGGGTGAGCTGTGTGCTCTCTTGTGCGGCCTGAGTGCCTGTCTATTCGGCCGATAGCGGTGTGACTCTGAGGCCTAATCCAGTCTTCGTGCCAAAGAATATCCGGAGCTCTTTTCGCTCCAGGGATATTGTGGTTTAGGCGTTCGTCCGCCTCCTCACCCTAGTGAGTTGGAGGCGGGCCTTCACCTGTCGTGTCCTGTCCGTGCACTGGGGGTTTACCTCAGGACTCGGGCTCTCAGGGCTTCCGTTCAACTGTTTGTTTGTTACGGTGGCCCTTGCGCGGGTGAGGCGCTGTCCACGCAGCACCTGTCACATTGGTTGTGCAGGGGCATTGCCTTTTGCTGCACGTTGGCTGGACAGGTCCCCCCTCTGGCTGCTGCCCTGTTAGGGGGGGCCTCGTGGAGGACATCTGTGCTGCGGCCTTCTGGTCCTCCCCGAGTCCCTTCGTTAGGTTTTACCTCGTGGACGTGACTGGGGGTTCTGTCTCCCAGGCGGTTCTGAGGTCTAGGACCTCTCCTGCGTCCCACCATTGGTGGGCTAGCAGGGGTGTGTGGGTGTGTGCCACGGGGTGCTGTGTCACACGTGGTCCCGTCTGAGTTTAGAGTAACATACAGACCTGAAGAGTGAGTTTAGAGTAACATACAGACCTGAAGAGTGAGTTTAGAGTAACATACAGACCTGAAGAGTGAGTTTAGAGTAACACACAGACCTGAGGAGTGAGTTTAGAGTAACATACAGACCTGAAGAGTGAGTTTAGAGTAACATACGCAGCAGACCTGAAGAGTGAGTTTAGAGTGACATACGCATGTGGGATATTTGTGGATATCCTGATGAAGAATGTTCTCAGTCAACCGAGGTTTGGATAATAACAAGGTTTATTAACCAAACAGATAGAATACATAGAGCTGATCACCTGGGGGAAGCCCTCAGCCATTCTCTCTATGTATTCTATCTGTTTGGTTAATAAACCTTGTTATTATCCAAACCTCGGTTGACTGAGAACATTCTTCATCAGGATATCCACAAATATCCCACAATTGGCGTCACGAACAGGATTGGGGAGAAAAGGGGGGGGGGTGTCCCACTCCACAGAGAGGGGGGGGGGGCACAGGCAAGGGGAGAAAGGGGAGGGGAATATATTTACATGAGAACATTATATTATACCACACGCAGCAGACCTGAAGAGTGAGTTTAGAGTAACATACACAGCAGACCTGAAGAGTGAGTTTAGAGTAACATACAGACCTGAAGAGTGAGTTTAGAGTAACATACAGACCTGAAGAGTGAGTTTAGAGTAACACACAGACCTGAGGAGTGAGTTTAGAGTAACATACAGACCTGAAGAGTGAGTTTAGAGTAACATACGCAGCAGACCTGAAGAGTGAGTTTAGAGTGAAGAGTGAGTTTAGAGTAACATATGCAGACCTGAAGAGTGAGTTTAGAGTAACATACAGACCGAGGAGTGAGTTTAGAGTAACAACCGGGGAGGATTCAGGGCTTACAGTCTACTCCGAGTTGGGTGAAGGCTGACAAAACCGCAAAAAGAAAACACCGGCCAACCAGCCGCTACAGTGTGACAACAGAACCAGAGCGATGGCTGGAACCAGGAGCAGGGACCAGGGCCCTCATTCATCAATGTGTGCGTAGAACATGTTCTATTTCCACACGTAAGCACGGAATGTAGAACCAGTGTACGCACAGGGAAGTCGGGATTCATCACACGTGCGTACGCAGGCTCTATGCTCCTCCGTGTTGATGAATACCACTTTGTTCTACCGTCAATGCTCGTGCATGATTATCCATATATGGTCATGAAAGTGAGGAAACACCCCCCATGGGATGTGAAATAATGGACTGACCCGAGCGGAACTCTGAGAAACTCCACGGAGATTGTTCACTGCTGTCGAACCAAGAAGACACTATCGCGTATTATGGGATAAATAAAAGGCGGACTTGTAAACGGTGATGTCAGATATCAACGGCTCCCTAAGACCATTGCTGCAATTCTGCCTGGACAGCTCAAAATACTAATAAAGACCGTTCGTTGACCACTGTTTGGCGTTGGTTGTGTGTCATTATAACCGTGCTGTAATATGAATGCCTTTATTAGTTGTGTTCGATTGGCTATATGATTTTTAGAGGCATCTATTTTGTTGTCGGCTAATAAAGACCGCGCTGGAATATGACTGCCTTTTCCCGTGTTGTTTGATTAATACCCAGGGATTAAAGTTCTCCTCAATTTTATTCCAAATCGCGATGGATCTCCCGTCAATTTTCTACCTGCTGCATATGATTTCTAGAGGCATACTACAATCTATTTTGATGTCAGTATTGGGTAGCCTACATAAACAATAATACGAGAGCATATACAAGAACAATGAATCTTACTGCCATGTATGATGTAGCAGATACGCCATGTGTAGCCTGCCTATATGTGATCAATACAAACATGAATTCCATCATGTCTGTGTGCGGGTCACTGCGGGAACTCACAAGGCTGTTGTCACAATGTAAATAAGAACGTGCACTGAAAAGTTACAGTATGTAGTTGGTTGATTATTTAACCCTTGCAAAAAGTATCCGTTTTATTTAATGAATTGAAAACATTCAGCATCGCCTTCCTCCCGGCATCCAGCAATAACATGTATCAGGCAAATGCGCATCGCAACATTGACTGAGTGGAATCCCTTTCTATTCACATAACTGCATTTGTGATGGAGCTTTGACAGCTACAGTAACAGTCTATTGCTCGATCCATCTCCAATATCACGATGGACCGTGCCGGTGGCTAAGACCCGAGGGTGGAGAGGATCTTGAATGAATTCCATCATATGTTGTGTGTCTGTCCACTATGTTTGTTACTTTGTTATTCCCCCCCCCCCCCCCCCTATCTATGTAAAGCGACCTTGGGTCTCTTGAAAGGTGCTATATAAAATGAAGCTATTATTATTATTGTTATTATTATTATCATCACATCTGTGCGGGAGCTCACAAATAGACTGTTAGTCTCAGTGAAGTTTCAACGGAGGTCATCTATTCTAACCAACAAATTGAAGTAGAAAGCATTTCGTGACCAATCTTATTTGGAAACATGACACACAAAATAATTTGCTTTTTATTTGAAACAATATCTAATCGCGTTTGGAGGTTGGTGTTTTGCGTCTGCCCCCCCGTGCCAAACAAGCAGGCCAACCTCTTGTTCGCGTGTGAGCCCGTTATAATTACACTACTGTCGCTATTTTACAATGAACTATAATGAATTACGGGTCATACAGAAGTTGAACACTAATGCACGGAAGCTTATTTCCGCCTTGAAACTAATGCAGAACTGAGGAGTGCTTATGCGTAGTAACGATATTCTACCACTGGGCGTCAGGTAAGTGTGCTCTGACCTGTGCGTAGACGTAAGCACGGAGTCAAGTTCAAGTTGAAATTGATGAATCCCACTCTTTGCTTAGAAATGATTGTACGCACAGGGTAAGCACCAGTGATGCCAGTAACGCGTTACTAAGTAACGCGTTATTGTAATCTGATTACTTTTCCCCGAAAATAGTAATCTAACGCGTTAATTTTTAAAAGCCAGTAATCTGATTGCAGTTACTTGTCCAAGTGGCTGTGCATTACTATTTCGTTACTATCTCATCATAAATTCATAATGCAGGCGGAATGCAGTATTTTATTTTGTTTTCGACAGTCAAAAATACATTTTGAGCTGTTTTTCTTATTTGGGAGTGACGTGGTGTGGCAGTGAAAGGGTTAAATACAAGAATGTGTCCCGCGGCGTGACTGGTCCCTCTGTCTATGAGTGACTCTGCTTTGGTCCAATCACATTCCCCATACACAGTCTGCGAATCAGAGGCAGAGTAGGGCGGGTCTTCACAGCACGTCATGTGACATATGCGCCAATCGTGTGACAGCAGGGCTCCGTCGTCGGAGAATTCCACCCCAAAACGCTTGGCAAAATTAAAAGTGAAACCGCAAGATGACTTTTGCGGTTTCTGTTCAGAATTCCACCCCAAAACGCTCGTCTAAACGTAGCCTCAGTCACTACTTCACGGCGGAGGAAACAAAATACTGTCTACCGCTAAAAACAGCACATCCAATTGCATTGAAAGCATCTGGAATCACAACACTAGCCGACGCTTCGACTAGGTACAGGAGGGTTGA